>NW_021704113.1:0-41110 GCF_003719485.1 Trypanosoma conorhini | reverse complement strand
GGCGCATGATGCGGAGCAAGAACAAGGTGAAGTCGACCCACGGCGACGTGCTCTCCTGCAAGGTGGTGAAGGACCGCAAGCTGGCGGCGCGCAACTACAGCGTCGACATCGCGTACTACAGCCAGCGCTGCGGCTACACGCACATGGTGAAGGAGTTCCGCGACGTCTGCAAGGCGGGGGCGGTGAGCCAGGCCTACCACGACCTCGCCTCCCGCCACCGGGCGCGGTACAGCAACATTGAGGTGCTCGGCGTGAAGAGCATCCCGAACCACCAGGTGAAGCGGCTCAGCATCGCGGAGTACCACGCCAGCAACCTGTCCTTCCCGCTCCTGCACCGCCGCGTCAAGGCCCCGCGCAAGGACCGCGTCGTCTTCGTCAAGAAGAACACGAAACGCGCCGTCGTTGCGTAGTCGCTCTGGCGGAAGAGGGAAGAACAGAAAGGGGGCGGAAGTCGCGGGCGGTGGAGGAGGAGGAGAAAGATGGGGCGGGAAGGTTAGAAGGGCGCAGCTCCGTGCACCCTCTTATTCTCTCGCTTGTCCTCCTCCTCACGCCTGCACGCATGCATGCATCTCCAGTGGGTTGCGCTTCAAAGGCTTGTTTGAATTCTTCGTTTCATCTTTTTTGTTCTCTTTTTCTTTTTCGTTACTTTTTGCGTCTTGTTTGAGTCATTTCGCAGTGACTCCCCTGGCGCAGTGGCATCTCTGCATGCCTGCGTCTCCTTGCGTGGGCTGGCTTCTTGCCAACGCGCTTGGTTGTGTGGGGCTTCGCAGTCACGTGGGACTTATTCCTTGCGGTTCACGCTGGGGCCTCTTCCACCTCTTTTGTTTGTTTGTTTTTTTTGCTGCTAACACCATAGAGGGGGTACACACGTATATTATATATATATAGGCACGCCACGTGGTCATGGCGGCTGAGTGGGTGGGGAGTGGGAAGACGGCGTGCCACCTCATCCTGCTCTGCAGCGAGAGCCCTCTCTTCGACCTCCACGTGCTGGCTGCCATCCTTGCCCACGGGCTGACGCTGGCACTGCCACCGCCGCCTTCAGAGGCAGCCGACGCGGCATCGCCGTCGCCGTCGCCATCGCCATCGGCGGGGGAACACGATGCGGAAAAGGGGCTCGTCGATGCCGTCCTGGCGGCACTCCAGGCGTCCGTCGGGGGATCTCCCGATTTGGGCGCGACCGCCTCCAGTGCCGCCGTGCCGAGTCCCGTCGCCGGCGCAAAAGGCGGCAAGGCCTCAAAGGGCGCCAAGAAGGCCATGGCCGCGGCGGCGGCAGCCACGTCGGCAAGCGGTGGGGCCGGCTCTCCGGCTGAAGTCTCCAAGAGCCTGACGGGCGACGGCACGCAGCGGTCGCGGGGGGGGTGGTACAGTGTGGTGGAGGGCCCGCAGTGGGAGGCCCCGGTTGTGTTTATCCATCAGCTGTCAGAGCTGGAGCGATGCGAGGGGGGCGAGGCCACAGGCTCGACGCACACGAGCCCGCGCGAGGGTCCCGCCGACGTCACCGCGATGGTACAACGGGCCCTGCGCCTGATCGCCGAGGAGATGGAGGCCCCCACGAGCGCGAGTAAAGACGCCTGCGCCGGGGCGTTGCCGTCCGACGGCGGTGCCCCTGGCGAACAACCGCAGCGTGGGCCACAACCCAGCGAAAGGCCGCAGGTGCACAGCAGGGAAATTCCCGTGGTGCTCGCGCTGCACGACTACCGGGCCCTCCCCGCACTTATGGCGCGGCGAACGTCTCCGACCAACCCTATTGATATACGTCTCATCGTGCAGTTTGTGGATGGACGACCCGCTGGGGTGGCGGGGGCGGCAGGTGTGGGAGGCCCGAGTGGGCGTTCTCGTGCCGCCGCTTCTGGCAAGCGCAGGGCCTCGCGTGAGGGTCCCAATTCCGGTTTGACAGCGGGCGCGAACGACGCTGATGGGGGCAATGCCCCCACAGACGCCGTCAACACACTCGAAGCGTGGATTGAGCGGCAGCAGCGGGAGGGAGCGATCAAAGTGGTGACGTCGCCTGCCGGGGGCGCCCTTGGCTCCGGTGTGGTGTGCCTGCGGGATGTGTTTGAGGACGGCGGGGACGACAAGGCCGTGTGGGTGCGACATTGCGTGCACACGGTGCTGCCGACGATGCAGCACGTGGTGCGCGACATCGCCCGGTACGCGGAGCTGATTGCCGCGAAAAAGGTGTATCGCCTTCCCTCCTCCCGAGCGACGCCACCGCCGCGCATGGGTTTCCCGACACCGCAGGAGGAGAACTCCGTCGTGAATGAGGCCACCGTGGAGCCGTCGGTGATGTTGCGGACGCGGGAACACACCTCAACGGCTTTCCCGTCCCTGGCGTCCGCCGTGCTGACGACCGCGACGTGGACGAAGACGCTGGGACTCGATGAGGGTGCCTCGAAGCGCTTGCTCACGAGTGACACGACGCCTCTGCCCTGGTCCACGGCCAGCTTTCTGCGTGGGGAGGAGGAGAAGTGGTCGTACTACGTTCGAGAACGGAAAGTCCGGGGGCAGTGGACGTGCCTCTCCGCCGCGTGCGCCCTCGCCGCGCAGGTGACCGTTTCACTGGCGCGACGGCAGCAGCCGCGAGTGGTGTGCCCCGCAGAGGAGGAGGAGGAGGGCAACACCACCTTGCTGGAGGTGATGAATGAGCAGGATGGGGCTTCCCCCGCAGGCAACGTCAACGACGGCACTGGGACCTCGCTGTTGCGGCAACTTCGTCAGTACGCTTCCAAGCGCACGGTCTTGGGGCAATTGGACATGAATACTGAAGCGGAAACTGCTGCCGCGCAAGCCACCGCGGAAGAAGCTGGGAAGCCAATTCCTCCGGTAGAGGCTCCAGGCAGGGCTTCGCCACTCCTCTTTCCCGCGCCCGGGGAGTTGGAGCAGACCCAGTTTAACACGACGGCAACGCTGCCGATGGATCACACGATGGACCGCCCAACAAACCCTCCAAGCCCGGAGGAGATCCGGTGGGTGACGCAGCAGTTCGTTAAACGGGGGATTGGCGCCGTTGTCACCCCGCCTGTGGAGGCACTGCGGGACGACTCCCCCCTCATGCTTTCGCCGGAGCAACTGCGGGCCGCGATGAAGTTGCAGGGGTTGCTGGAGGAGACGTTAAACGGATACGCGTTGGGCGATGGGGAGGACGCGATGGACGCACATTTGCTGCAACTCATTGAGGAGGACTTTCGGCGCGCCAGCGAGACAATTGACTGTGGCTGGACGCAGGTGTGGGACGACATCACAGTCGCCGTCGGTCTCACCCCGCTGGATGAAAAGTTTCAGCGCTCGGTGGAGCGTCGCTTGACGGCGCGTGAGCGAAGGCACATCCTGCAGCAGACGTATCTGATGCAGCTCGCGGAGCAGGCGCAGATGACAGGCATGGCGGGCACCGCCAACGCGGCCTTCGCATCAACGCGCGGTGAGTGGATGGCACTGATGCATCCAACGGCGCGGACTGAGGCGGTGGGCCCAAGACTGTGGTCAGTGGAGGAGTGCATGACGATGCCCGTGGCGGTCCGTCGCATGTACGAGTTTCAGTCACGCTTTGGCTCACACCTCTGCCGCCTGGTACGTTGCCCCATACCCGACCCGTTGGAGGCGCTAGATGGAAACCTCACCGCACTCTATTCCATCCATGCCGAGAATGTGCATTCGCGGAAGCGGGTGCGGGCGATGATGTTGGGCGGGGTGCCCATTCCGCTCGAACGGCAGGCGCGGCGCGTGTGGTGCCACTACGTTGCCGGCGTCCCCACCCTCGACCAGCTGAACGAGCTCAGTGCCTCGCAGGCCGCGGCGGAGACCCACGCGGCTTCCCCGTCCGCAGCTCCTGCTTGCGGTCCCGCGGCGAAGACAACCTCCACCACCGCCTTTGGAGTTTGCATTGGAGAGTTGCTGCGTCAGCAGCTGCTGCGGCGTCTGCAGAGGGCACCGCAGCTGCTGCTGCTCACGCCGCTGGAGAGGAAAGGGCGAACGGGCGGTGTGTGCCGCTCTGAGGGGGAGCTGCAGACGGTGCTGGAGGGTCGTCACGCCTTGTACCCCTTTGAAAACAGCGTGGTCGAGGTGGTCACCACCGACCGCGGCCGCATGTGCCGCTACGTGAAACCCAGCGAGTTAACCTGCACGCTGCACTACGGCATTGCGCCACCGTCGCCGCAACCCAGTGCGGCTACTGGAAGTGTTGCTGGTGGAAACGCAGGTGCCTCGGCGGTGACGTCGCCACACTTGGCACGCAAACCGCCGTGTGACGAGGTTGTCTACTTCACGACCACATTTGATGACGGGGTGGTACTCACCTGCAGCCCGCACTGGGCCACACCCGCGGAGCCCGTGAATTCCGGCGTCGCCGCTGAGAAGGAGCCGGTTGCCAACACCAGCGCGACCTCCATGAAGAGCGCCACCCCACGCCGTGGGAGGGCAGCAAACCGTGGCGCTAAGCGAGGCGCGAACACCTCGACTGTGTTGGCGGACGACAACCACGCGGGGGGGCGGCGGGGAGCTGGCGCGGGGAGGCATAGCCGACGCGGCGGCGGCGACGACGCCGACTCGCGGACCGCGGCGCCCGAGCGGTCGTTGCGCGTGGAGGAGGCAACGCGTGTTTTTCCTGTCGCCCCGGAGGGCTCTGTCTTGTTGTGGACCGCAGGCCCCGAGGTGGCGTCTAGCGAGGACGCGAATGCGAATGCCCCTGCCGCGGCGCCAGCAGCTGCCGGTGCAGGAGAGCCCCGCAAGATTCCTAGCCTGGCGGTGACTGTGGCCGCCAACGGCGTCACGCTGCACTGCGAGGAGGAGGAGGGGGTTTTGTGGATCACGCAGCATGAGTCTAGAGACTGCCCGGCGGCGGAGCTGCTGCGCTGCGTGCACGCCTATGACGCGCGTGCGCAGTGGCAGGAGGCGGTGGAGGTGGAGGTGTGTCGTGCGGTGCTGGAGGAGGAGGGGGCGGTGTGCCGCTACTTCCACTCCGGCGTCACGCAGATGTTGTACCCCGACGGGGCCGTCGTCACGCGGTACCCGGCGCCGGCGACCGCCGCGGTTGGCACACCGCCGGTCATTTGTGAGACTCTGCTCATGGCAACAGGCCTCTGCTACGTGCGACAGCTCTGTGAGGGCAACGCGAGTCCCTTTGTGCAGGTCGCAGGCAACACCCTGGAGACGCGTGTGGCGTATGATCGTGGCCACCACTGCCGCATCGTCTCGCGGGCAGACGGCGTCATGGTCGTGTACTACTACTACTACTTGTACCGCAACCCGGATGAAGCAAATGGACAGCAGCGGCAGAAGCAACAAGAGGGAGAAGGGGCATCGGGAGGAGACGGACGGGGCGAGGGTAGACACCTGAACGCTGATCACGCTGCCACACACCGACAGAATCGTGCGGAGGGGGAGGAGGAGGAGGAGGACGGGTTTGCGTGGGGTGAGGGCGACCCTGCCCCGTGTGACACCGACGTCATTGCCCGCGTCACCTTGCATGCGGATGGCACGTGCATCACGACCTTCTCAGCTCGTGTGTCGCACGAGTCCTGCAGCAACCCCCCAGCGCCGCTGAAGACGTTGCTGGAGCAGGTGGGCGTCGTTGGCGCGGCGTGTGGGGCCACTGTACAGTACTGCGTAGAGGCCCCGTCGCTGCCGCGCGTCTTTGTGTGTGCCTCGGTGCGCGATGATGCCTGGACCGCCACCGAGGGCCCGCGCGATGGCACGCTGCAAGGCACGGATGCCCAAAATGCCTTTACTGCAGCACTACATGACCTGTTCTTCGACAAATGCGACAACATGCCGAAATTTGCTACCTCGCCTTTGTCTCTCACGGAGCATCCCTTTCCATCACTCGCCGCCGGCACCAGGGAAAGCCCCGCCCGCCCCATCACACGACGCAGGCCGTATGACCGTTTTTACGTCGTCTTTGGCGACGGCTCCGTGCTGCGGCGGCGTGTGATATACCGCGGCATGCGTGGGAACAGCATTCCCTTTTTGGAGACCCTCTTCACACGCTCCACAGCAACCTCCGTCCGCGTGATTCACGAGTCGGGGCTGGCCGTCGTGGAACCCGCCGAGGTCGTGCGCCGCAGCACGGGGGCGACCGCGTCGCTGGCGATTGGCGAGGGGTTCGCCATGTTCGACGTGGCGCAGGGTGGGCTGCGGCTGGTGGACCACCAACACTACTTGACGGAGGTGCATGACTTGTACTCCCCGGGCCCTGTGCGGGCGGGCATGAAGTCCGCCACGCTGGAGGGCCTCCTGCGCCAGCTTGTGCTGCCCACGTACACCCCGCACACCGTCACCAAAGCCCGCCAGGAGGCGATGCGGCAGGAAGAGGTGACCGCAGACGCACGCACCCGGCGGAACCGTGCCACTGGCGTCTGTGCGGCGCTGACGACGCGGCTGCGGGAGCTTGCCGAAGGCTTCGTCATCGCCCACAACCTTCTCCGCACCGACATCCTCAACACCGCCAAGCGCCAGTGGGAGGCGGGAACTTTGGGAATGACTGGAAAAAAGTATGCATGCGAGGCCGCGTCCGAGGCGTCGTGGGGCAATTTACCCTCGGGCCTGTCAAATGCAAGCTCCAAGGCGCTGAAAGCCCTCGTGTCCCCGGCGGCGCCGGCGATCGTGGCTCCGCCCATGGGCGTGCTGCCCATTTTATTTTCCGAGTTGGAGAACGATATTGTGGTGCAGCACCTTCACCCCCGCGAGGTGGAGGAGTACGTGCGCGCCAGAGAGGCAGAGCCGATCCCCGTCTTTCTGGCGCAAAGCACCTCCGCCGGTGAACCCGACGTGCGGCAGTTGACGTTCTTCCGCTCAGAGGTGAATGCGCGAACCGCAGAGGAGCCCGGACCAGTCGGGTCTGCGACGGCGGCGTTTTTTCTCTCGGGCCGCGTCTCATCGGGTCAGCTGCACACCTCCAACGGGCTGAGGTTTGGGCAGAGCGACACGGTGGTGACGGGCTCCCTGCTGGGTGGGGCGGTGCAGCGGCAGGAGCGGCTGGCTCTCTTTTCGGGGCGGCGGCTGGCGTTTCCAACGACGCAGTGGTTCCCACAGACGCTGCAGCCCCCCCGCCGCCTTCTGAGACCGTGCCCCGACGCCCTGGGGAGCGGCGGGCGGACGGGGGGCGTGGTGCTGCTGGACGACGACGCCGCCGTCGCCGGCAACGGTGGCGGGGGGGCCGGACAGGCACTCTCCTCCTACGAGCGCCTGCGCATCTTTTTCAAGTTCTCCGAGTTTGCGCCAACCACGCAGCAGGCCGTGCTGGCGGGCGAGGTGCGGCGGCGCGAGCAGCTGGTGTCCATGCTGATGTACCATAAGGCGATGAACGCGCTGACGCCGGAGATGCCCTACGAGACCAGCGCGGAGCAGCGGCGCCTCCGTGAGAAGTACCTCGCCGCAACCACGTGAGCTGGAGACCCCACGCAGCCAAGACATGCACAGAGAGAGAGGGAGGGAGAGAGAGAATGAGAGAGGATGAAAACAAAGGGAGGAACTATGGGAGAAACGGCGGTGGCCGTCGGTGCGATGTGCATCGACCGCAGCGATGTATAAAGCTTCCATTTTCTTTTCCTTCTTTCTTTTGTTGCTCGAGTTTCGTTGCTTCTCTCTCTATATATATATTCCTCTTTTCGTTTCGGCGTGCGTGCGTGCGTGCGTGCGTCATGGTCTGCGGCCTCGCCACATAACTGCGGCGAAGCGGCGTCCTCGCAGCACAAGCCAACGCGGAAATCGCCGACAATGTAAAGATGAGCATAAATGAGGGAAAAAGAAAAAAACAAAGACAGAGCAGCAGCTCTCCACGACGCCGCGTTGTTTGCATCCTCCCTTCGGGTGCGAGAAGTCAGCCCCTTCACGCTTGACTTCCGTGTGGGGCGCACCACTTGCCCCTCTCCTGCCCCCACGACTCGGTGCCGGTGCATGTAGCCTATCCCTCCTGCTTCTTCTCATCCTCTGCCCTGCAACTGCACAAATGATGTGATGCATCGGCGCATGTGTAAACACGAAGCGAGCGAGAAGGAAGCGAGCCAGCCTTCACCCCTCCCTAGACCCCGCAGGAGGCGTTGCTGCTGTCATGTGGAAGCAAGACATTGGACAGTGGGTAGAGCGCAAGGGGCGCCGTGGTTGGGTTAAGCAGCAGCAGCAGCAGCAGCAATCCAGCGCTCCACCGTCACCTGCGAGGCGGGTTGGTTTCCTCCCAGAAGGCTTTGAAGATCGGCACGAGGATGTGACGCTCATGCCCGATATGGCGGCAAACGCGGCACACCCAAGCGGCGCCAGCGACAATGCCGCGGCCCCCGCACCTGCGGGGGAGCGCTGGGTTGCTGTGTACGGCGCCTCGCCAGGGAGCATCATGGAGGTGCGGGAATTCCTCGACGTCATGTTTGGCCGGACCGTGGCGCACTACTACCCCATGGCGTACGCATCCGCAGGAAGCAGCGAATTGACGCCCACTTTGGCGGGAGGCCAGAATTGGTTCTACGTGAAATTTGAGGATCCGATTTCGGCGGCGAGGGCCGTGTATCAAAGTCCCCTGACCATCTCCGTGGGCGGGGGCCGCGGGGCCGCTTCCGCGGCAGCGGGCGGTGCTGGCCCCGCGGCGAGGGAAGAGGTGGTTGGGGTGACGTGGTGCACGGATGGGCACTTTCTGCGGCGGGAGCGCGAGGCGGAGCAGAGGCAGCGCGAGCCGCCGCACCCCAGAGGCGGCTCCACTGACAGCCACCGCAGTCATCCGCGGCGGGCGGCGGACGGAGTCGAGAATGCGGCGGGTGTGACGCCGCGTGGGGCGGAGCGTCTGCATCGAGCGCAGCCCCCTCCGTCACTTAGCGAGGCAGAAAGCGGGGGACGGGCGTCGCGTGGTTTAGGAACGCTCCTCTACGATGCGCTTTGCTCGCCCTGGCGCGGGCGATGGACGGCGACCCCGTCCCGCGACCACTCCTCTCCAGACATCGCTGCCAGCACATCCTCTGGCTCCCTCGCGTCCTCTTCTTCGACCCACACGGAGGCGTTTCACGAGGACCGTGGGGCGGCGCACGGCGACGACGGCGGAGGCGGAGGCGGCGCTGCAGCGGAGGCGGCGGAGGCAGCGTCAGCCACGGGGGACTTCACCGTCCCCTCATGTCTCCGCGCAAGAAAAGAGCGGCGCCACCACTACGATGCGGAGCGTCAGCTTCACGGCGCCATACCCGTTCGCCCGCTTCGCGGCAATGAGTCGGTGCTGTGCGTCTTGCGCGCCGACGCCGCGGAACGCCGGCTCCTGCGACGCGTTGTTCTCGCCATTGCCCGCCTGCCCTCCCGCATCTCTCGCCTCTTGGTCTCCCCGGCGCTGCGGCACGAGGACCTTAACGCGGCCGTAGACGCCGCGGACGACAGCCAGTGGCTCTCGACGCTTGGGGGCCTCGTCGTGGATCGGCGCAGCGGCCAGCGGCGACAGCTCCTACGCAATCGCCACTACAACGCCGCTGCCCGTCTCCACGGCGTGAGCGGTGGCTACGGGGAGGCCTCCGTGATCGCCGCCTGGACGCCGTGCCGCTGGTACGAACGCGCCAGCGTGACGTCTCTGCTTGCGTGCCTGTTTCTCATCCTCCTCGTTTTCTTTTCAGGCGTCTGGGGTGGTGGGGCCTCCGTCATCGAGGATGCAGCCACCGGACGTTGGGGCAACGACACCGCCGCTGCCGCTACCGTGGTCGCGGACGCCGCCTACGACGGCGGCAAATATGCGGCCCCGCGCCTGGGGGCAGGGCAGCTGCAGGGCACTATGTTTGCAGACGGCATCCACGGCAGTGATAGATACAAGGCAAGAACCTTGTAAAAAGTCCCTGCGGTGTAGCTGCGGGGAGCAACACAGGCAAAGAGAACCGTTAACGAAGAGCCAACCAAGAGAGGTGCAGAATAAGCCAGGGGAAAGAAGGGGAAAGGGGGGAGGAAATGCGAAGACAGAGGAAAACAAACAACAACAGCATTTCTCTTCACCGCGTCAATGTTGCTGAGATCCACGACACTTCTCTTGCTTACTCCCCTGTACTTTACTCCCATCCCTCTCGGCGTGGGCAGGAGGAAGAACTACAAAAACATATATATATATACATATATACATAAGTATATGTTTCTGCGTATATCTCGGCTGCTCATTCCCTTTATGTGTGTCCGTGTGTATACATGATTGCTGTGGATTCCATCTAATTTCCCTTTTTTTTTCCTATTATTATTTATTTGATTTTGTGTTTGTTTGATTTCTGCTTCCTCTGGCGCCCCCCACCCCCGAGTGTGTCGCTTGGTGGATAGCGGATGAGCACCGTCGAGGGCCCGCATGACCCCTTCGTTGCCCCAAGTGGCGCTCTGAGAGTCAACGTCCATGGTGCCACGGCGGAGCTCACGCAGTGCTCCCCGTCCCAGCTACCCGACCTGCTCGGTGTCACGGAGCAGCTTGACACCGCGGAGCTCAACGGCCGTGTGGTGGCGGCGTTGCGGGAGTTGCTCTGCTGCCCCATCTGTCACCGTCTGCTGCTGCACGACCCTGCCGTCGTCGACACGTGTGGGCACGTCTTCTGCTACAGCTGCATTAACCTGGGCATTGAGAATGGCTGTTTGCCGGTGGCCTCCGCAGAGCGGGTGGAGGCAGCGGAGGAGGAGGTGCAGGTCTGCGGCAGCGACGACCACCATCCGACCGGCCTGCGGGGGGCGACGGCGGCGGACCCGCGTCTGCGTTGCCCCTCCCGCCCTGGACGGCGACGACCGCGGCGGCGCAGGCGGAAGTTCACGTGTCCCGTCTGCCTGGGCCCCGCGCACAAGTGGAATCTGGTGCGTGTGCGGTTTTTCAGCGACCTCGTGACGGAGGCGCTGAGCCACGCCACGCTTGCGGCAGCCCTGCCACCCGCCGAGGCGGAGCGTGACGCCTCCGCCCAGATGGGCGGTGCGGCGGCAAGTGGAGAGGAGGCGAAGACGCCGGCGCAGCACAAGCGTGCGGCTGCACAGAAGAAGAGGAAGAAGAAAAAAAAGGATGGCGTAACGAGTAATAACGAGACAGTTGAGTGAGTAGTGACAGAGGCACACGCGAAGCTTCGGTTAGCGTCACTCTTTGCGACTGTTTGGGTGTTGCCCAGTGGGCAGGGGGTCTTGTTTATTTTTTGTTCTTGTCGCCGCGCCGGAGTCGTGGATGGGGAGACTCCGCGATGATGACGGGGACTTGAAGGGGCGTGGAAGAAAGAAAAAAAAAAAAACAAGGTGCGCCGTGTCGCGGGCCCCGGCGGTGGAATGGCCAACGAAAGCGTCTTCGTCTCCACGCACACACACACACATGGTCCTCGAGGTCTCAGTCCAACTGTTCATGTTATTCTTTTTTTTTTGTCCCTCTCCTCCTCCTCAGCCTTCTTTGTCGCGCGTGTGTTGGTTCGTCAGTGCGGACCCGTGGCTTCGGCGCCGCATAGGGCGTTGCTGTTATCCTCACGTTCGCTAGACGGAATTGTTTTGCGGCGTTGCGCTTCCTCCCCCTCGGCGTGCGAGGGCTTTGCTTTGCCGTTGGCTGCTTCTGCCGTCTCGGGGGGACAGCGCTACAAGGTGCCGCTGGACGAGCGGTTTGCGTGCTTATAAAGTATGGTGTGGGGCCCGGTTATCACCTCTCCGTGGCGGTGCATGCGTGCTTGTCCGCGCGCCAGTGTTTATGCATCCGCTGAGGGCGTGGCCAAACGACGCTTCCTCGCAGTGGCAACGCGGCGGAGGTGGGAGGGGCTCTGGCCGTTACTCAGTGACTCTCTCTTCCCACTCTCTTTGTGTGCGCCAATGCTTTGCTCTTGGTGCAAGTAGGAAAGCGCCCACTACTTTTTTTTTTCCTTTTTCCGTAGGACAAGGCGTGCACCGCAGAGACGCGCGATGCCGCCGAAGAAGCGCGGGCACAACACGCGGGGCCGGGACAAGATCTTTCGCAATGCAGTGCAGCACGTGCACGTTGGTGTGGGCCACGGTGTGCTGGGGGACATCAATCTGCGTCCCGTTGCCGGCCTTGTGAGTCGTGCAGACGGCGACGGCGGGGACAAGGCGCACGAGGAGTGTGCGTTTTTGATGGAGCTGAACGAGTTGATGCTCTCCCACTCCACGACGGACTTCAGGCGGTTTCGCTGGGAGGTGCTGGAGCTCTGTGAGTCCAAGGCCCTCTTCCGCCTCAACCACCGTAAAATTGCGGAGAAGCTCCTGCTGAGTCTCATGCGCCGTGACAAGTTTGCGGAGGGGTTTGAGGCGTTTGTGCGGCTCACCGTCGCCTTTGCGCGCGACATGCGGGAGAAGTTCTTGGCGTACTTTGAGTGCTTCCATCAGGCCATCAACGGCGGGGTGTTCGACGCCAAGGGGGAGATGCTGGCGGACACCCGACGCCTGCAGCTCGTCTTCGCCGCGCAGGTCGCGTGGTGTCGGGAGATGCGTCCCTACTGGCTGCTGCCGGAGCAGCGGAAGCTCGTGGAGCGCGTCGTTCGCCTCTACGTGCGGCAGATGCATGACACGAAGGAGTACATTCGACGACTCTCCGCGGAGGTGCTGGCGTCGCTCTGCCGCGCGGCGCAGGATTTAGTCCCGCTTGTCGTGCAGGAGGCCTGCCTGGACGTGGTGCAGGACTTCGAGACGTACTGCGCGGCCGCCGCTGCAGCCACCGACGATGGAGAAAATGAGAACGACGACGACGGCGAAAAGGACTCCGACAGGGATTCAGCGACGGCGGCGGCACAACAGCAGCAGCAGCAGCGACCACGTCCCGGCGTTGTTTTCCCGTCGCTGCTTCACGCGTACGAGCAAAACCGTCTCGCGCTACTCCCCGTCGTGGACGGTCTGTGCTTCCTCGCCGCGGAGATGTTTCGCGGCATTCGTGGGTCGCTCAGCACAAATTTTGAAAACAACTACGCGCTACTCGTGCACGTGTTTGGGCTCTCGCGGCGGACGCAGTTTGCCGGCACGTACTGCGCCGGCGACGGCACGAACGGGCAGGAGGTGTTTGGCGTCGCGGAGGCAGACGCGCGGCGTCTCGTGCACGCCGCCCGCTGGGCAGACACGTTTGCGGGTGCCCAAAGTGGGCAGGGCGTGGACGGGCGTGTGGCGAGCCCCGTGACAGGCGCCGCACGAGAGGCGCGCCGGCGCGGCGAGGTGCTGCACGAGCTCGTGCAGATGACGGGCGGCGTCGTCGTTGGCGCGGCCCTGCGCACGGTGGCGGAGGAGACGGCCGCTGCCCCCGCCGTCGCCAGCGCGGCGGAAACGCAGCTGGAGGGAGTACAGGCCTCCTCGCTGCAGCTGCTCAGGGCTGTGGCGGCGCTGCTAGAGTTCTCGCTGCCGCACGCACGTCTGCTGCAGTCGCTCCTGCACGCCGCCGACTATAAACTTCTCCGCGACCCGTCGGCCGCACCGACGCTGCGGCAGGCGTCGGAAACGCTGCTGACCCAAGTGCGGCAGCAGATGCAGCGGGCCTCAGCGTGTGTGGAGGGAGCCAGGGCGAGGGAGGAGTGGAGCCGTTTCGTGCGTGCCGGCGGTGGTGTACTGGAGACGCTGACGCCACTGTGTGTGGGCGCGACGGCCGCCACCTCCCATGCAAGGAAGCTGCAAGCCCTTTTCTCGCCCCTCGCCCACGAAGTTGTGGTGAACTGCGTGTCTGTTTCGTGCCACACGAGCAACGCCGCCCCTGACAGCGCAGATGGAAGCTGGCAGGAGTTTCGGCGCGCAACCAAGCTGATGCTTTTCGCGTTTGTGCAAGACGTTCTGCAGAAAAACTACGCCTTTTGCCTGCGGGACGAGCGCCGGTTGGGCGAAGGGGAGGCGGCGTCGCGTGGCAAAGCGCCTGTGGTAAACTCGCACTTGTCCCCACTGGCGTTGAACCTCCTGGCCCCTGTGCTGCATGGTGCCTGCGTGGACGCGAACGCAGCGCTGGAGGGCGACGCATGCGCCGCCGCGATGCATGAGTCGACGCGTGCGGCGATGATGGCCCGTATGATGTGTGACCGCACCACACACATGCTGACGAGTCCGCTCTACTTGGCACTGACGACGACGACGACGACGACGACCACCACCGCCGCGGAACCCGTCGCCGCCTCCTTGCTGGACTGCGACGCCTTGCGTGAAAGCCTGCAGACTCTCCTGCGTGGCGTCTTGACGGCGTTTGCCAAGACGCAGGAGGCCGTGGACGACGCGGCGCGGTGTGATGCGTCCAGGTGGGCAGATGTTGTGTCGGCCATTCTTCCGCTCGTGCTGACCGTGGTGGATGCCGAGAAGGCGGCGGCGGATACGGGTCGTGCCGTTGCCCTTGGAACCACCTCCTTTGCGTGGCGCTTCCGGGAGGCGCTGCTGCATGTGATGCGCCGTGTCAAGGATACCATCAATAGTAACAATAGTAATAGTAATGCTAAGGATAACAATAAAGAAACCGGGTCAACGCGATTGACCAGACTTACGGCCGCCTCCTACGCCTTGTTTGCGCAGGCGTCGACGCTGCTGGTGCAGCTGGACGCCCTAACGGGTGTGCTTGACGCAGAGAGTATGCAGGTGGAGTGTGTGGGTTTCGTGCGAGACGCCGTCATGGTTCTAGCCGCGAGTTTCCAAAACAGACACGCGAAGGAGCTGAACGACGAGGAGACGGGGCGACTCCTTCATGGAATGGAATGCCTGCTGCTGTCACTGCTGCGCCTCTTTGGGTTTGAGCTGGAGCGTGACACGGAGGCCGCCGTCGCTACCTCGCAGCAGCAGCAGAACAATACTAATAATAACCGTGGCAGGAGTTCAACTGAGGCATCTGAGCAAACATTCCTGGCTGCCACCTCGCGGCTTTACGTGGCAATTGACGCCGCGACGCAGCGGGCGCTGGTCGAGACGCTACTTCTCGAGGCCCTTGCGTCTCCGGCCCACTCCCTGCGTGTGGTGGCGCTTTCGCTGCTGCGGCTGCTCTGCCACCCGGACGTGCCGGAGGCGGAGCGAACCGCGGGCTGCTGCGCCATCGATCCCTCCTTCTTTGATGCCTTGTTGGCTGCGGAGCTGTTTGACCCCTTGTCGGCCGCCGGGAACCTGGACGGCGTGCGCCAGGCGCTGGCAAAGTTGACGTTTGCGGTGGCCGCGGGGACGCTGCGGAATCCGCTCCAACGGGTGATTTTGGCGCACGCCATGCTCGGCCTGATGCACACGCGCTTTGCGGACGCGTGGCCAGTGGCACTGAAGATGCTTGCGGACCTGGTGCGCATGGAGGACACCTCCGCGCAGCTGCCGCGGCCCCGGCGCCGCCACGACGTGGGAGCCGCAGGCGCGTGCGTCCCTCTCGCTGCTGCTGAGGCCCCTCCTCTTCTTTCCTCCTCCTCGGCGGCCGCCGCCGCCGCCGCAACGTCGAGAAGGTTGGAGCCGCTGGTGTGGTGCGGTGTCGTGTGCCGCTACGCCCGGGCGGTGGTGTTTGGGGACATCCTGCGCGGGGCCGCCGCGGGAGGTTTCAACGACGCCGCGGAGGAGGAAGACGGCGACGACGGCGAGGAAGTTGGGGGCGGCGCGCGCGGGCGTGGCAGGGCCGCCGTGTGGTACCGCATTTGCCTCACCGACATGCAGCGGCACGAGAAGGGGGAGCTGGTGAGCAGGGAGTTCGCCGCCGCCGCCACCCGCTCCGCGGTCTCCACCGTGACGCTGCTGCAGCTCGCCAACGCCGACGGCGAGGTGCTTTCGTGGCGGCGCCACTACTTGCCGTCGGCCTCGCCGACGCACATGCACGGGGCACGCACGACGGACCGCGCGGTGCTGGCCAAGACGTTTTTGTCCGGCCTCTCAGAGATGACGCGGGGGGCGGCAGGCGAGGGGCGGGTCGCGCTCGTGGCGGGGCTTGTGCTGGAGCTGGCGGCGGTGCGCCGCGGGGAGCACCCGGACGGGCTGCGGCAACTAAAACTGCTAGACGACCGCCTCGTGCTGGCGATGAACGCCTGCAACGTGGCACCCCTCGCATCCGCCGCCGCGGCCTCGTCGCATGAGCGGGTGCCGGCAGAGGCCCGGGCACTCCTGGCGGCCCGCAACGAGCAGCTGCAAACGATTTGCATTGGGTTTCTCTCCGACGCCAACGCCAGGCTGCAGCGGGCTGCCATGGACATGCTGCAGCGGCTCAAGGTCCCCCCCTTCGCGCGCCACCATGCCCAGCTGACGCCCTACTGTGACACGCAGAAGAATCTCTTTCACTTCTTGTCCACCTTTAGCGTGGAGACGGATATTCCGCAGGAGGACAAGGCCGACTACATTGCCACGGCCATCGCCGTTGTGCTGCCAAAGCTGACGGCGAACGTCTCGAAGGAGAAGTTGAAGGACCAGGCAATTCTGCAGCGTCGCGTCCTGGCGATGGTGACGCACCTCTCGGTGGGTGGCGGTTTTGCCAACGTGCTGGAAGGAATTGTGCAGAGGTTGATATTTGAACGCGTCATGCCAAACGGTGCGGGGACGGCGTCAGCCGCCGCGCGCTTCCCAGAGATGTGGGCAGAGTGGGTGCGGACCAACAGTCACTGCGCCCGGCGGCTAGAACGCCTTGTGAAGCAGCTACTGAACACAATGCAGCTGCTGAGTGCGCTGCTGCAATCCGTTGGCAAGGGATTCGAGTCTTTTGCGGGGTCATGCATGCACCTCGCCCTCAATGCCTACCTCATCAGCTGCAAGCAAGTACTGCAGGCACCCGGCGGCACAGACACGACGTCTGACGACGAAATATACCGGCGTGTGCAGAGTGTGTTGGGGTCCTCGACGCTAAACGCGCTTCTGCCGCGGCTGCGTCGCACGGCTGCAGTGATGGTGGCATCCCTGTTTGAGCAGTTTCCCGCGGAGGTCATGGCGGCGCTGCGGAAGGAGCTCGCCGAGGCTGCCGACGGAGACGTCGCGCAGAGTCTCATTGGGCGATACGTCGCGATGCTCCACGCAAACAGCAGCGGTGCCGTACCCGAGTTGATAACTGCGCAAGGCGCCGGCGATGGCGGTAGGACAGGCGTGACCCCGTTGCTGCGGCTCATACGTGCGTGGGTCGACTCCCCGCTGGCTATGCCGCTGATTGCGGCCTTTGGGGACACCGTGACGGCCATGCTGGTGCAGGTCTTCGCCCACGCCGCGACGAGTCACGCCATGATGCGTCCCGCGACGAACACCGGCGGGGCGGCGGCGGGTCCCGCGGTGTCCACCGGCTCCCATCTGCAGCAGGCGTCCGCGCTCTCCGTCTACGAGGGGCTGCGTTGCGTGGGTGTCATTCTCGCTGCTGGGGAAGAGCCGTTTGCGGCGTTTGGTGCTCCCGGTTCCGCCACGCTGCAGGAGGCCTACGTCAAGCCGCACGTGATGGCCATTTTTGCCTCGCTGTACCAGTTGATTGTGCGGGGTGGTGGTGGTGGTGGTGGCTCGCTTGCCGCGCCAGCGTCCGCGGGCGGCACGCGCAGGCAACGCAAGTCCGCCGCCTCGGTAATGGCCTTCAGTGTGCCGATGTGGAAGGAAATGATTGCAACGGTCACTGTGCTTTCCGAGCATGTGGTGGCGCCGGCCGCCGCGGAGGCTGAGAGGCCCGTCGGCGGGGTGGACGCCATGCTCGCGCGGCTGCTGGAGATGTGCATCGCCTTTGTGGCGCACCCCGCCTCTGCGAAGGACCGGCAGACGTGTATCACGGCCACCGGGATGCTGGAACGGCTGCTCCCCCGCATGCGCCGCGTGGAGCTCGCCGGCCACTTTGAGCCGCTCGTCCGTCTGTTTAACGTCGTGACGTGCCCCGAGGCGCGCCTGTCGCTCTGCCGCTCCCTGGCGATGGCGTTCCCGCGGCTGGCGTACCCCGTGGAGTCCGAATACCGCGCCGACAACGTGCGGCGGGGCTGCGCCGTCCACGCGGCGCAGGTGGCGGCTGTGGGGCGTGCGGTTACCTGCCTCAACGGATTTGCGGAGGACAACGCGGACTTGGAGCGGTACGACTTTGAGTTGCGGTTTCACACCTTCCGCTCACTGCGGCAGTTCTTTGCGAACAACGGCAACTACCGGGCCCTCGCTGCCAAACGCCAGCACAGCAACACCGGGGAGGGGGAGAAGGAGGGGGTGCGGCAGGAGCGGGACTACAGCGGCGCCGCGGATGTGACGATTCTGCTGGATAAAGCCGAGGCCCCTGTGCTGTGCGTTGAGGCCTTCCTTGCACTGACGGCAAACGTGATGTTTTTTCTGCGTGACCCGGAAGGGACGATACGCGTCCTGGCGGCTCAGCTCCTGGACGCGATGGTGTTGTATGCCTCAAGGCAGCAGGAGCGGGCGGCGTCGTACGACACGCTGTTGCTTGAGCGTGTTATACGGCGTGAGGTTTTGCCCTCGCTGCGCCGCGGCGTTGCCTCACGCGATGTGCACATCCGCCTTGCACACATGCAAAGCTTTAGCTGCCTGGCGCAGTATTACCCCGCGGCATTCCCCTCATTTGCGGCACTCCACTCTCGCAACGTGGAGCGGTGCTTCTTTGCAAATGTGGGTCACATTCAGCACCGCTGTCGGGTGCGGGCGTTGGAGCTGCTGCGGCAGAGCGTCGGACGTCTGTTGCCGCGGGACGTGCTTCGTGTTTTTGTGCCGTTTCTGCTCGTGGCGGTGAAGGACTTTGCGCAGGGGAAGCGGGATCTGCAGAACCTCACCGAGGGCCGCGCAAAGGGGTACTGCGACGCCGTCTTGGCAACCGTCGCCAGCCTGGCGGCGGCGCTGCCGTGGGAAGGGTACTACCGCGTGCTGAGTCTTTTTCTGCAGAACGCCCGCGAGAACGCCTCCCTGCGACTGCCGATGCTGCGCGGGGTGGTGATGCTGCTTGACCACTTCCACTTCCTGCGCGACGCCGAGGCGGCGGAGGCGGATGAAGAGCGTGGGAGCAGAGATGCCGCCGCCCCCGCCGCGGGCGACAGGGAAGATGCAGATGAGGAGGACGACGACGACGAGGACGAGGAGGATGAAGCCGCCGCCGCGCTGCGGGAGCGGCGCCGCAAGTACCGCCGCGCCCGCGTCGTGCACGTCATGGAGGACGACGTTCTTCCGCAGCTGTACGAGTTTCTGGGCAACGGCTCGCGCAGGGGCGGCCGCCCCGCCGACGCCGAGCTGCGCGGCAACGTCCACACCGCCGCAAATGTGCGGCAGGAGATGCGGAAGGCGGACAACGCGCAGCAGAATACGGCCATCCTGCAGCTGCCTGTGGCCATCGCCATCACAAAGATTGTCAAACGCTTCCCGCCGGAACGGTTTTCGCTGCATGCGGAGCACCTCCTCGACGAGGTGGTGTTAAAGCTGCGCACGAAGAGCGACAGGCAGCGCGAGAGCGCGCGACGCATTCTCAGTGCGATGCTCTGTGAGACCGGGCCTGGGAAGCTCGCGTTTGTCATCACCAAGCTGCGGGATCACCTTGTGCACGGCTACCAGCTGCACGTGCTCGGCTACACCGTCGTGACGCTCCTCTACAACCTCTACGAGCCCCAGCACGCCATCTCGTACAGGCGGAAGAAGCAGGCTGAAGGCGCGGCAGCGGCGCCGGGGAAGCCTGCGGGTGCCGCGCAGTCTGCAGCCGGCGGTGCTGCGGACGAGGAAGACGGGGAGGAGGAGGAGCTTGTGCGGCAGCTGGCCCCCGCCTCCGCCAGCTTTGACCGGGGCTACGGCGTGGCGTGTCTGACGGCGTGCCTGGACAGCCTGATGGGCATCCTTCTCGACGACTACCTCGGCGAGGTGGGCGAGCAGAAGGAGCAGGTGGAGCTCATGAGCACCATGGTGGAGGTGAAGCGCAACCGCGCGCTGCAGGGCTTCACGCTCCTCGCCTCCCACTGCGAGGCAAGTCGCGTGATTGAGGTCTTTCTGCAAAAGATCACGTGGCTTCTGACGCCCCCAAGCACGGCGGCGTCGGTGGATGTCGGCGCCCTGCGTGGGAGCGCCCGCGCCGCCGCCATGCTGCTGCAGGAGCTCAAGACGAAGTACAGCACCGTCAGCAAGAACGCCGCGGCCGACTTTGTGTTTGTGCAGAAGGTGCGCCTGCTGGCCGTACGCGTCGCGCGGGCGCTGATAAAAAATGCGACGATGCAGGTGGAGTCCTCTTTCCTCACCGTACGAAATCTGCTGCAGCGCCACAATGCGGTGCGGGAGGAGAAAATCATGGCCTTCGAGGCAAAGGATGGCACCCGCCGCATCCGCGGCAACGTGCACCTGACGATCCAGCGTGCCCCGACGGAGACCCGCAAGGACCAGCTCGACGCCAACTTCCTCGTGGAGCCGCGCCCGGAGCGGGTGGATGTGGACTTCAGCGCCCACACCGTGCTGGCGACGCAGCAGCGGCAGAAGCTCCGCGCCTACCGCGGCCGCTACGGGAAGGAGGTGCAGCAGGCCGCAAAGAACTTTTACCGCGAGGACCCGGCCACTGCGGTGGTGCTGGACACGCTGGACGAGTTTCTGCTCAATTACCTGCTGAGTGTGCTGAAGCAGGTGCTGGGTATCGGAAAGGAGCGGAAGTACACGACGGCGGCCGTTCGCCTCGACCTGCTCCGCGCCCAAAAGAAGCAGCAGCAGGAGGAGGAGGGGGGTAGGAGTCACCGCAGCGACGATGACGACGACGATGCTGACGACGATGTGCAAAGCAGCGGGGAGGCGGGTGGTGACAGCAGCAGTGAAGAGGCGGCGGAGGAAGAGAATGGGGCCGTGTGCCTGGAGCCGCGGCCACTGGATGACGAAACTGGGGATGCGTTGGACCGCTTTGCCGCCGCGGCCCAGCAGGAGGACGAGGGGCAGAGCGTGAATAACGACAACAACCATCAGGCGGCGGCGGCGGTGGAGGCCGAACACCCACACGCGACGACGACAACGAAGCAGCAGCAGCAGCAGCGGCAGCGGCAGCTTCGTGGGCAGGAACGGGAGAAGCAGAACAACAAGCAGCGGGCGATGGCGGACTTAACGTCGTGCTTTACGCGCCAGCACCAACCGCTCCTGGAAAGCCTTCTTCCCGTTGTGCTGACGACCCTGCAGGGCGAGGGCAGTGACGCGGTGGTGGGGCACGCGCTGGACTGCATGTTGGCTCTCGTCTCCCTGCGTCCCCCGCTGCAGGCGGTAGGGACACTCCACACCACACTCTACGAGACCGTCACCGCGTTCTTTGAACGTGGTGGGGCAATTAAGCAGCGCGCGATGCGGGTGGCGGCGGCGGTGGTGGCGCACCAGCGGTTTGCGCTGACCGAGGAACATGCCGCGCAGCTGGTACGCTTGTGCCGCGCTGAGCTTGTCGACCGCAATGAGTTTCTTCCCATGGCGCTGGCCTTGTTTCACGCGGTGCTTGGCAAACACGTACACGTGGTGGAGGTGTACGAGCTGATTGGGGTGGTGACGGAACTGATGATGCACACCAGTGCGAAGCGGTTGCTGCGGCAGCGCTGCATCGCCGTGCTTGCACGCTTTCTCACGGAGTACCGCATCACCCCGGAGAAGTTCCGCTCCCACATTGACCTCCTTTGCCGGAACCTTGACTACCCCGAGGTGACGGGCCGCATCGCGATCCTCGAGCTGCTCGCCGTGCTTGTCTACCGCCTCCCGACCACAATCCTCCGGCAGGAGGCACCGCTGCTGCTCATGCCGCTCGCCGTCACCCTGGCCGCCTCCGAGTTCCACGAGGCGCGACAGAAGGCCGGGGATGTCCTGCAGAGTTTGGTTAAGAACGCCGGCCTGGACGTGGTTGTGCCCACGCTCTCGCAGTGGCTTGCGGCGGACCAGACGCGGCCCCGCAAGGCCATGGCGCTGCAGACGTGGGCCGTGATGATCCCCGCAGTGGGCGCCGCCTACGACATGAGCGTCGCGGCGGACGCACAAGAGTTCGAGGCGTGTTGGTCCTGGTCGCTCCAGCCGCTGCTGGACGCGGCAACGTTCGACCAGGTGGCGGTATTCGGCACCAAACGCAAGCAGGACGAGCTAACCGCGGAGTTTAAACGCAAGCTGGAGCTGCGGGGCTGGACCTACATCTTCTTCGCCCTCCGCTGCCTGGAGGGCGTCGCCGCGGTAGCCCCCGCGCAGGTGTGGCAAAACGTCTCCCTCGCCCGCCGCGTTGTACCGTGCCTCGTCGGCCGCCTCGTGCTGCACGCCCACCCGTGGATCCAGTCCGTGGCGCTGCGGCTGCTGCGGATGTACTGCCACGACGCGGTGGAGCGGCGGTGCGGGTACCTGCGGGAGGCAGACTGGGTGGCCGCGGGGCGCCTCGCCGCTGCGCGCAGGAAGCAGCCTGCGCGGGGGACGCAGAGACAGGACGACGATGGCAGCGGCAGCGGTCGCATCCCCTACGTGGTCTGCTTTCATGACTCGCTGGGCCGGCCGGACACAGTCCAGCGGGCGTTGGAGGCACTCGATGAGCTGGCCGCGGCGCTGCGGGCGCTGCTGCAGTGCATCGCGCGCTCCGATGTGCCGAACGAGAAGTACAGCGCCCACCGCGCGATGCAGCAACCGTCAAGGAGCGACGCGGTCAGCCTGGCGCTCTACCTCTCGCGCGCAATGGCGGTTGTGAGCGTTGTGCTTCTCAACGTGGCGGCCCTCCGCGCCGGCGCGGCGGCGGCGGCGGCGGTGCAGGACGCCATCGCGCATCACTTCACCTCCCTGCGCCACCAGCTGCATGCGCTGGTGCGGCCTGTCATCAAACACGGCAGCGTCGCCAATGTGATGGTGCGCACCGCCTCCGTTGTGCAGTACTTTGGCGGCTTCCTCGCCGCTCTGCCCACCGACACGGCGGCGGCGGAGGCGGGCGATGCGCATGGCGGGGCGTTGGCCTCTCGCGCGGCGGCCAGCTCGCATGGGCCCACGACACAGTCACTCCGCTGGCTCGCGGTCCACGCCATTGGGCTGCGCTTCGTGCGAGACACCATCGTGCCCACACTCACCGTGGCGATGCGCTGCGGGGAGCGCTCGGAGAAGCTGAGCGCGCTCGCCACGCAGGCCGCCGCGATGCTGCGGGAGCAGCTGGAGAAACACCGCACCCACTTCGGCGGGGAGGTCGAGGCACCGCCACCCCCAACAGCGGCGGTGGGGGGGAAGCGGGCGCGCCTGGAGCCGGCACCCGCCGCCGGGGACGGCGCGCCGACGGTGGACGATGTTCTCTTCGCGTTGACGACCGAGACGACCGCCGTGCGGGCCACGCGGAAGGAGAAGACGACGCGGCGGGAAACCCTGCAAGTCCTCCGCAAACGCAGCCGCAGCAGCGGCAGCGGCGGCGATGATGCCGCTGCGGCCCGCAACCAGCAGGAGCAGCCCAAGCGGAGGCGACCCTCGAGTGGGCGAAGCCCGTTGAAATAAAAGCCGATGCAAACCGCAACAAAAACAACAACAACAAGTTAATCCCAAGGCCCGGCGAGTGCGTGTGTCTGTGCGTGTGTGTTTGCTGCGGCTGGCATCCTCAGAAGCCGCGTAAAAGTTGCTGTGAGGTGTGAAGAAAGAAGACGAATTACGAGTAAAAATGAATGGGCTTCCAAAACGAAGAAGCAAAAAGTAAAAAAAAAAAAAAGAAGTTATGCACACATGCTGGCTGGCTAGCTGGCTTGCATACATATATGTGTCTGCATAGTTGTGTGGAATGATAATAATAGTTAAAAGCTGCCTCTCAGGCTTGCTTTTTCGCCTCTGTGCATGCATGCACAGGGGCGAAAACGGTGTGTATCAAATGCCCGACAGGCCCTCGTATGCGTCGGCGTGCTTACATCTTGGAAACCTGTCCTCATTGCTCGGTTTGCTATCTATTTTTTTTTTCTTCTCTCTCTCTGTCCCTCTCTGTGTGTGTACACATACACACAAGCCAGTACCCGTTGCATTGCTTACGTGCACACAGGCACACACACAATTACTTTTGTAAGGCGCGGTGGGTGAAAGAAGGGCTCAGACTGTCTTGTATTCACTCTCGCACAACAAGTATAGCTTTTTATTTATACGTAGGGTGTTTGTGTGCGTGCGTGCGTGCGTGTGTGAGGGTTGACTCGTGGTGGCGCCTGCGGCCTGCGCGGTGGGAAACGGGGGGCTCGTGTAGCATCGCCAACCGCGTCACCGGGCGAAGGTGCGAACCACGGCGTCGCTGCACCGCCGAGAACCCTGCGGTCATCAACAGTGCGAGGAACCCGGAAGAGGGAATCTCTCCGCCTGCACGGCAGTGCGGCGCACGCTTTGCTTGCAAGGCGAGAAAACAAGAGCAGGAAAAAAAGAAGGAAAAAAGGCGGGGAAGAGCGGCGGGTTTATTTGTTTGATTGACTGCCCGGATGCCGCCTCGCAACGGGGTCGCGGGGCACGCGGGCGTGGCGGCCGCACCGACGCGCAGTGGGACGCGGGCGTCGTCGGCTGGAGCCGTCGCCGTCGGCGGGGCGGCCGCGAGGCTGCGGAAGCCCGCGCGGAAGAAGACGCAGCGGCGGCCGTCCACCTCGCCCGCCCCGGCGCCGCGGCCGGGCGCACAGCCGCCGGGGGAGCGCTACTCGCCGCCCAGGCTGCTCCACGCCCAGGACCTGCGCGGAGAGGCGAACGCGCAGGCGCGGCTGCAGACGACCCTCTCACCACGCATGCGCATGTCGGTTTACCCCGCGGGCCGCCGCGCGGCCTCAGGCGGCGCCCTGCATGAGGACAACATCTATGGCAACAAAAGTAGTAGCCCCCCCCTGTCCACTAGTCGAACGCAAAGCGCTGGCTTCCTGCCGTCGTCCGAGCCCAGTACCCCCAGCAACTATGAGGACCCTTCCCGGGAGCTTAGTGAGGCTGGTGCCGCGCAGCGTCCAGTAGGGCCCTTGGTAACCGAAGAATGGGCCCGCAGTATAGTGCAGCCGCAGGACGAGTATCTCTTGTACGAGCGCCAAACCGCAGGGATCAGAAAACGCGAGGAGCGGGTGCGCCTGATGCAGGGGGTGTGGCTGCGTGAGCGGGCACGAGCAGCCGCTGGCCCCAACGAGGGCCTCGCGGCTGCCTTGAGGCCAGCTGAAGCGGCTGTGCCGGTGACCTCCAACGCCCGCCAGCGCAGTTTGAGTCAGCAGCAGCCACGCAACTCACCATCCCTGGAAAGCTTAATATTAGACAGCGAAGAACTCGAGCGCGAGCGCACGGTGTGGATGAATGAGCGTCAGATACGTGCCCGAGGTACGCCCCTGTTGTTTACGCGGCCGCGGCAGCAAACTTTTGGGTCCGATAGAAACCCTTACGGCGGCTGGCAAAAAAGCCGCGGCGCGGTCGCGTCAAGCGACCCTACTGCGCCGACGGCATATGGCGTGGGCGGCGATGCCACTGCCTTGCCCCCGCAGCGGCGAAATTTGGGCGACAATATTATGGTGGCGTCCATCCTGCAACCCGGTTTCACTAACTCGGAGCGTTCCATGTTTACTGCGGCTGGTGCGCCTTCTGCGTCCGCCCCTAGCACTCACAAGCAGCCGGCGTTTCCCGCGGCTGCGCCCGTGTCACTGCCGCAACGATCTGCTGGTGAGACGAGCGGTGCCGAAAGGACGCCGAGTCAAGCAGCCGCCAGCGGCGGCCTTCCACCGGTGTCGTCTTCAACTCTCCTGTTTTTTGACACGGCGGCGCCGGACGTGGCGCGGCTCTTTGATAACCCGCTCTTTCTTCTTCGCGGAGATGAGAACCACGAGCGACTGCTGCTTGCGCAGGCGGAGCATGAGGCACGCGGTCTCTTGCTCAAGCTGCACACCACCTCAGTTCAGAGCGGCCACTCCCTGCTCTCGCCAGGGCCGTCGCGGGGGGAGGAGCCCAAGGCGCGGTACACGCAGGAGGTGTACCTGGGGGTCGGCCCCCCGCGACGACGCGTGGCGCCCACGCCGGTTGCAAGGCCTGCGGGCGGGGCCGCGGGCGCGGGGCACGTAGCTGCGGACAACCACACCGCTTTCAGTGCGGCCGCAGGCGTTGGCGCCGCCCCTCGCCCCTCTGCATTTATCGCCGCTGCGTGGAGGCAGGAGAAGCTGCGCAGCGATGCCCAGGCCCGCTACGTTCTCCTAGACACCCCGTCGCAGCAAAACCCGGCGCCCGCCGCGGGGGCGTCGGAGATGCCGCTCTGCCCCCGCGACAATTCGGAGGAGGGGCCTGTCGAGCACCACAGCCGCGTTGAAGTCCCAGCTAAGAGTAAGGCACGACACCGTGAAGCGGTGGCATCGCTGTCTACTCGCAAGAAGCAACAGGAAAAGACCGCGGCGCATAAACACAAGCGCAAAGCATCCACATCCCCATCACCGACACCGCACCGCGGAGGGGAGAGACTGCGCCGTGAGAAGGCGGCTGCAAACTCCCCCTCGCCATCGCCAGAGCCACTACCGACACCGACACCGACACCGCCGCCGCCGCCGCTGCCGCAACCGCGTCAGGAGGAGGTCGTGGCAGTGGCTGCAGAAAAGCAGCAACACCTGCCTGAGCCGAGGGAGCAACTGCAGCCACAGCCGCAGGGTACGACGCCTCACTTGAATGGGTCTCCTGTTGCTTCACCCGTGAAACGATGTCGTCCTCCGGGTGCTGCGTCGCCCCCGGCGAAGGCCAACGGGGCCGAGGGCGGACGCCCGAGAGAAGCCGTGTGTGCCTGGGATATTGCCTACCCCAGCACCGAGTCCATGTCTCGGTCCCCGTCCGCCTCCTCCTCGCCGGTGCATCACTTGGAGGAGGCGATAGTGAAGCCCTCGACGGAGCTGGAGACTTCAGGCGCAAGTAGAAGAATTGGAATGAATACGGCGGCTTTAGGCGGCCGTGGTGGTGCGTCCCCTACCAAGCACCAGAAACGCATGCAGCAGGAGGCGGTGTCCATTGTGGCGGCCGCGGAATTTTCCTACCGGGAGGGTGAGCCGGATGCAGAGCTCAAGGAATACGTGCAGTTTGCACTGCGGCAAGAGGGGACGCAGGTGAACGCCGGAAAAGGAGCGGAGGAGGACATCATGGGGCTTCCGGGTGTGGCGTGGCTTAAGCGGCACCAGCGTCGCTTGACGAAGGCCGAGGCAAACACGCCCTCCGTCCCCAACGGGGCGGCGCCTGCGACACCGGGCGCGGAGAAAGAAATCGTCAGCGTAAACGTCGACGACATGCTGGACAACTCCGACGACATGCTGGACAACTCCGACGACGGCGCGAGTCAGTGGCTGGAGGAGCTTGGCCACTACACCCGGAACGTGAATGCCGTGCTTGCGGCCTTTGGAAGTCTGTGGCAGGTCCCATTTCAAGACGCCGAGAAGCGAGAGACGCTCCCGCTCGTTGCACGGGCGCAGTTGCTTTTTTTTGACTCTCGCCCTCCTGCCGCAAAGATGGCGGCGGCCGCCGTTGCGGAGAAGGCAAACGAAAAGAACACTTGTAGCACCAACCACAACGGCGAGGCGTCCTCCATTGACGTAAAGTAATAGACGCCGTTGCTGCAAATTGTTACCCTCCCCTCTCCCATTCTTTTTTCCCACTTTTTTTTTTTCTTTGCCTCGAAGCGGGGGCAGGCAAAGGTGGTGAAAGGCAAGCAGGTGATGAAATGATAGACGTAATGGCGCGAAGCGGGAGTGGAGAAAGCGAAGGATATATATATATATATATATATGTGTGTGTGTGTGTGTTATATACTCCCCGGACTGTTTTTGCTGCACCACTGTAGGATCACTACTTGCTCGCGTGTTTCTTTGTTTGTTTGTGTCTTTTCTTTTTTTCGCAGGTGGCGTCTACTGTACTTTAGACATTTCATACCGCAGAGCGCGGGAACGGGCGCGGGGTGCGAGGAGAATGTAAAATGTCTCCTGAAATATAGAGGTCTATGCTTCTCCCTCCCCCTCTCTTTCTTTCCCTCCTAAGGAGAAAGCGAGGAAGAGGGGGGGATGGAATTAGGCGGGTAAGTGCTTTTCTTTTCTTTTTGGATTGTGGCGGCTTTGATTTGGACGGCATCTTCCGCGGAGTTTAGCGCCTGCTGAAAACAGTCCGTAATATCCATGCTTGTTTTGTCCCCTCCCCCCCCCCCCACACACACGCACACACACACTTTTTTTTTTACTTCCTTTTTTTGCCGCCAGTGCGGCGGCGTCGTTGATGCTGCTATTGTCTTTCGGCAGGCTTCCCCGCGCGTAGACGCGTCCTGCGTGTGTGCCCTCCTCCGCTCCCTCTCTTTCCTTCTCTCTCTCTTTCTCTGCGCCTCTCGATGTTTGTTTGTTTGTTTGTCTGTTTTTTTTTATTTTGCTTCCCGCCGTGGTTTGTGCCACGCCTGTTGCTGCGCCGGCGGCACGCACTGAAAAGAGAAAAGGCTCTTTTTTTTTTGTTACTTTTTTTTTAGGCTGCGGGTGGAAGAAAAAAAAGGGGGAGGGGAACAGTGGCGGAGAGTGTGCCTGCTGTGAGCGTCGGCGCAGAAGCAAAAACAAAAAACACGCGGCCATTCGCCGGGGGCGAGGAAAGAGCAAAGAAGAAAAGTGTGTGTGCGTGTGGGGGGGGAGGGGGGGTGCAGGCGGCGGAGAGGTAGCAACTTCTTCGTGTCTCTGTGCGGAGGTGGAGGGGAGGAGGGGTGCGCGACGTAGCGGCCCACGCGCCTCTTCACAGCCCGCTGATGTCCGGTAGAGCGACTCGGGTGGCGTGCCGCTGCGCCGCGGGCTGGCGCCCCTTCGGCGGGGCCGCCGCGCTGGTGCGCGTGGGTTGCCGCAGCCCGACCGTCCCCCTGCGGGCGCGGCCGGGCCTCGCGTTGTGCTGCCAGCACCGCGCCATCGGGCCGCGCCAGTACGCGCCGAAGGGGTTTCGCGAGGCCGCCGGTCGCGCCCCGATGACTTTTGAGTTCGGCGAGGAGTGCAACGAGCTGGCCAAAGTGGCGCACCAGACGAAGAACTACGGCGACGCCGTTAGCCTCTACGACCGGGCGCTGACGATGCGGCGGGAGCGCTACGGCCCCATTCACGAGAAGTGCGCCGCCACGCTGCACAACCTCGGGCGCGTCTTTCTCGACATGCGGGAGCCGGGGGCGGCGGAGAACGCCCTGACGGAGGCCGCCGCGATCTACGAGCAGGTGGAGGGCAATCAGTCCGTGCGCTACGCCGAGAGCCTTGCCCTGCTGGCGCTGGCCTACACGCACCTGAACTTCCTCGACGAGGCGGAGAAGGCGTTTCGCGAGAGCATCAAAATTTTCCGCGACACCTCCTACAACCACGCGCGGCAGTCGTGGCTGCCAGACGACGCGGCGACGGCTGTGACGCTGACGGAGCCGCAGAAGCACCCGCTGGCGTCCGCCGCCCACGCCCTTGCCGACTGTGCCCAGCTCTTTCTGCTGCAGAATCAGGAGCACCGGGCGATTGCGTTTCTGGAGGAAGCGCTTGAAATTCGTCGCTACCTGTACGTCCGGCACAACAAGTACCGCCCCATCATTGCGCAGACGCTCAACAAGTTGTGTGAGCTCAAAAAGGCGATCAACGACGCGACGGGGGCAGAGATGTGCATTAACGAGTGTCTTGAGATTTGCATCGCCACGCTGGGCCGCGACTCCCCGGCGACGGCGCAGGCGACAAGCAGCAAGGCCTCTCTGCTCGCCGCCCGCCGCCAGTTCCGCGAGGCACGGCGCCTGTATGAGGAGAGCACCACAACCTACGCCGTGGCGTTGGGCAAAGACTCGGCGCAATTTGGGCTTGAGCTGGTGAAGCTGGGCCGCATTCAGGAGCTCTGCGACGACTACGTCACCGCGGAGAAGAGCTACGAGCGTGGCATTGAGGTGATTCGCAAGGCGCTAGGGCCGGACACGCTGCAGCTCGCGGAGGCGTACACCTTCCTCGGCTCCCTGCTCGTGAAGCGCCAGGAGCTGACGCGCGCCACTGACCTCTTCCGCGACGCGGTGGGGCTGCGTAAGAGGAAGAACCGCAAGGATCCGCAGCTGGCGTACTTGTACCAGAAACTCGGGGACACTTACGCGATGCGGCGGGAGCCGCACGCGGAGGCGTATTTTCTCTTGGCGATTGAGCAGTTCCGGGAGAACGCCAAGCTGGAGCCGCTGCAGCGGACGTTTCTGACCGACGTCCTGGACGACCTCGGCCTCTTCTACCTCGACTTCCACCACTACGAGAAGGCGGAGCGGTGCCTAAAGGAGGCCCTGGACACCCGCATAGAAATGCTCGGGGAGAGCCACGCCACGGTGGCGTACTCGTACAGCAACTTTGCCCTCCTGTACCTGCACCGCGAGGACACGGAGAACTGTGAGAAGATGTGCCAGGCCGCGCTGGACATGTACGCCAAGACGGCGCGCTCAAACGTGCTCGCGCAGGCCGATGTGTACACAACCTACGGTCAGTGTTGCCACCTGCAGCGTCGCCTGCAGGAGGCGCTGCAGTGGCATGAAAAGGCGTTAAATGTGCGGCGGACGCGTGGGGAGAGTAGCGAGCTTGCCACCGCCGAGTCACTCAATCACATTGCGCGCGTGTACGTGGCAATGAGGCGGTACGCCCCGGCCACAAAGTTCCTGGCGGAGGCAAAGAAGATTGCCTACCAGTTCACCGCGGAGCTGACGCAGTACCTGCGGCAGGAGGTGGCGAAGACGGAGCAGCAGATTCCTCCCATGGAGGAGTGGAGTGCGGAGGACCGCGTCACCGCCACACCGGCGCTCGCCGAGGACACCAGCAACCCGGCGGCCGGGGAGGCGGCGCCCAACTGCTGAAAAAAAAAAACACGTCTATTGCCTCTCCCCACCCCGTTCTGTGGTGGCGGTGGGAGGGGCAAGAAGCACTGGGGAAACATCGGAGAGAACTTTGGCTGAGACGGGAGGCTGACGATTGCCGGCGCTCCCAATGCTTCCCGCCGCGGCACACGAACAAAAAAAGGGTTTGCTAGCAGTAGGGTGAGGCGCAAAAGGAGGAGGAAGCGTTGTTCTCTGTTATTATTATTATTATTTTTTTTTGTGTATGGCTATGCGGCGTCTATCATTGCGTCTGTGCTTGGATAGCTAGCTGCGTCCTCGCTGCACACGCAACTGACGTCTGCGTGTGTGTGTGTATCGTGTGCGTGTTTCTTGCTTGGAGGCCCCGCCTCCCTCCCTCCCTCCCTCCTCTCTCTCTCTCTTCTGAGTTTTTGTGTTTGTTTTCATCGAGAAGTATATATACATTTATACTGCTCCACGCTTCGCGCAGCACGTTGAGGGTGCCACTCGTTCCCCCCCCGCACGCTTAGACTCGCTTGCTCCGTTGGCAGAACTCGCGTACCGTTGCCGCGATGTCGACCAACCGCTACCCGGCCCTGCCGAGCCGCATGTCGCTGATCTCCTTCAAGACGCGGCTGCGCGGGGCGCAGAAGGGGCACTCGCTGCTGAAGAAGAAGGCCGACGCCCTCGCCATCCGCTACCGCACGATCATGGGCGAGCTGCGCAACGCCAAGCTGGAAATGGTGGAGCAAATCAAGGGCTCCTACTTCACCGTCTCCAAGGCGCAGTTTATAGCGGGCGACATTGGGCTCGCAGTGCAGGAGTCGCTGAAGCTGCCGACGTATGCGATGCGGCTCCGCATCGACAACATCGCCGGGGTGCGGGTGCCGAGCTTCTCCGAGCGCGAGGGCGACGAGGGCGACTTCGGCGCGGAGGACGACACGCGGCGGCTGCGGCGGACGGGGACGGCCGGCATCGGGCGCGGCGGGGAGCAGCTGAGGGAGGCGTCGGAGCGGTTTCACGACACACTGCGGCTCCTGGTGAATATTGCCTCGCTGCAGGTTAGCTGGGTGACGCTCGACATCGCGCAGAAGGTCACCAACCGCCGCGTCAACGCGCTGGAGAAGGTGGTGATCCCCCGCGTGCAGAACACGCTGGGCTACATCACCTCCGAGTTGGACGAGCAGGAGCGGGAGGAGTTCTTTCGGCTCAAGATGGTGCAGAAGAAGAAGCGGCAGCTGCAGGCAAGGAAGGCAGAGGAGGCGGCCCTCGCGCAGACGGAGCCCCGCACAGGCCCCGCTGCAGTCAAGAACGCACTCGCCATGGCGAGCGTCGACGGCGACGCTGCCGCCGGGGTGGACGAGGCAGATATGGTCGTGTAGCCCTAAGTGCACGCCGCAAATATATATTTATGGCTCCCTCCCTCCCTGCCTCGCCTGGTGTGCGTCTGTGTGTGTGTATTGGAGAAGGAACAGAAAACCCCCCAACAAAAAGAAAAGGACAAAGATATATATATATACGAGTGCATTTATTTATTTATTAAAAAACGCAGAATTTATCGGTACATCAAACCGACCAAGCTTCCTTTGGCCTCCGCATTTACTACCTATGACTGTCTGTCTGTCTGTGTGTGTGTGTGTGTGTGTGTGTGTTGCCGTTGTTGTTCTTGTTGATTGCTGCTATATCGCTCTGTTCCTTCCGGAGTGGGCGGGCGTGATCGAGTCTGCGGACGCTGCGTCTCCCCTCTTCGTCTTCTTCCGTTGCGCCGTTCCCCCTCTCCCCCCACTGTGCGCGCAGAGGCTCCACGCACGCACCTGAAGGCACAGCAACAACGAGGGCAAGCGAATGGCCAGGGGGGGCGCGGCGAGGGAGCGGGCGGAACTGGAGGGCCTCCGACCGGGCGGGCTGCTCCACTACGACTACCGCAGCGCCGCCGCGAAGGCGGTGAAGCTTCCCGAGACGCTGCGGATTGTTCAGTGGAACATTGAGCGTGGGATTCAGTACGAGCGCATCGTGCAGACGCTGCGGGCCCTGCGCGCCGACGTTATACTGTTGCAGGAGGTGGACATCAACTGCCGGCGCTCGGGGTACCGGAACGTCGCCCGCGACCTCGCCGAGGCGCTGGGGATGGAGATGTACTTCGCCTGCGAGTTCGAGGAGCTCGACGCGGCGGACCGGCCGCCGGTGCACGCTGTGGGCCCACTCTCGCCGCCGGCAACCGCCACAGCGGAGGCGGGCAACGACGATGGCGCCTCCTCGCACAGGCGAGGGCGCCGCTTCCACGGCAATGCCATCCTCTCCGCAAGCGCCACTCTCAGTGATCCCCGCGTGATTCGGCACACGGCGGGCGTGGACTGGGAAACGGAGGGGTGCAAGCGGCATGAGCCGCGGCATGGATTTCGCAGCGTCTTGCGCTGCCGCATTCACTGCAGTGAACGCACGCATCCGCAGATGCCGGCGCTGTACCTGTACTGCTGCCATTTTGAGGTGTTTTGCGGGGCGCTGTCGCGGGTGCGACAGCTGCTGGACGTCCTCCGCGACGCCGCCGCTGTGCTCAAGGAGGAGAAGCAGCAAGCAGCCTCGTACGACCAGTACTACAAGCACTACCAGCAGCAGCAGTCGGCCTTTATTATTGCTGGCGACTTGAACACCATGGCGGATGGCATTGTGCGTTTCTCGCCGGGGCTTGCACTGGGGCGGCTACGCTTCCTTGCCGTGGGGGAAAAGGAGGCATGTTGGCTGCAGCGCAAAGTGCTGTCACGTCACATGCATCGCGTGACACGGGGTTGCTGCCCCTTTTCCCACCGCTTCCTCTGCTACCTGCTCGCTAAGATGCATGACACCGTTTGGAACAGTGACCTGGTGTGGCGCTGGGCCTACGGCTTCTCCGCCGACGAGATCGCCGCGTTGGACAATCGCTCGCTCTGCTTCTACGACCCAGGCGACAAGGCGCTCTCGATCACGCTCGACAACCCGGCCTACCACGGCTTTGTGCGGGGCAAGCTTGATTGGCTGCTGCTGAGCAACCTGGCGGTGGCGCCGCCCACGCTCACGGAGGAGGCCGTTGCGGCGCTGAAAGAGTGCGGCTCCATAACCGCAGCGAGCGCCTCCTCGCTCGCGGCGCTGCGGCAGAAGATGCTGCTGCCACCGCACGGCTACGTGTTGTTTAACGAGCACTTCGATGCCTCCGACCATAAAGGCCTGCTGATGCATGTCCGGCAGCACTGCGGGGTGCCGCAGGAGACGTACCCGGAGGACGGCGCCGCGTACACCACGTCGTGGGCTCACGTCGGATTTTTCGCGCTCACACGGGCACTGCCGTGGGCTGCGCTGGCGTTCGTGCTCTACAAGCGATGTCAGCGGTGGCGCCAGCTGTAGAGAGGCGCGTGCAGGAGAAAAAAGTAAAACAAGCCAAGGAGAATTTTCGTTGGGAAGCACGAAACGTTGCTCATCAATATCGAGTGGGTGGGAGGAGAGGCGTGGGTTCCGCGCCGAAGGAAAGACGAGGGGAAAAGAAGTGTTTCTGTGCGTGAGTGAGTGAGTGAGTGAGTGAGAGAGAGAGAGAGATAGATAGGCAAAGGGAATGGCTGCGTTTTGTGCTTGCAGGCGCGTGCATGTGCCGCCTGCTTGGGTTTCACCCTCACAACTCTCCCTCTTTCCCGCTGGCGATTGTGCCTGTGCCACACACACTGCAAAGGAAATGCCGCGGCTGCCGGTGTGGTTTGGCGGGGCCGCACTCGCCAGCGGCGGGTACTACGTCTTCTACCACCACTTCTACACCCCTCGCCACACGACGCGGCGGAGACACGAGTCGGCAGTTGAGGCGGAGAAGTTGAAGCTGCAGTCCGTCCTGCAGCGCTACGCCGTGTTGCGGCAAATGGTACAAAAACTGCAGCAGAGCAGTGCAGCGGCGACGAACCGGGAGCGTCTGTACATTTACTGTGAGCTGCAGCAGTTGCGGGAGGCGTTTTACACCCTCCCGATGCGGGCGCAATCCGCGTCGGAGAAGCAGAGCGTGCTGCAGGACCTCGACGCCGTGGAGGTGACACACTGCACGGCACTGAACTTTAGGGACGGGGCTCTGACGCTGCGGCAGATGATCACCTGCCAGTTCTGTTTTGGCCTCTACGTGGTCTGCTTCTGTCTGCTGGATCCTGTCCTGCGACGGGTGCAGTGCGAGGCCGTGGAGCGGGCGCGGCGACGCGGGCTGCACGCCGTCTCACGGTGGATGCTGCACCGCCTGCGTATTCCTGTGACCATGACGTTGGAGGACACGTTGCCCTGCAAAAATGACCACAGCGACGGAGCGGAGGCGGCGTACATCGTGTTCAGCCCGCAGCACTGGATCGAAGTGGTAGGCTTCTGGGCGTGTCCGACCAACCCACTGCTGACAAACATGCGCGTGCGGTGTCTGTCGGCTTGCGATGCTGTTCCCTTCGAGCTGCACTGGCGCGGGCGCTGGGAACGCATGCAGAAGGAGCTCCAGGACCCCGCCGCAGCGGTGGTGGGCGAGGCGGCGGTTAGAAGCCCGACGGTGCAGTCGTCGTTCGGCTACCCGCTCGCAACGCGTGTGGGGCGCGGGGATGGGAGGTGTGACGGCGGCACGGACCCTGCGGACTCCACCACCGGCGCTGCCGCGCTGCGATTGCTTCCAGTTGCCTCTGCCGGAATGCCCCGTGTACTTTTTGTGGGTGACGCGGTGGCACGGAGCGACGTGCGCGCGCGGCCCACGCTGCACGAGGTGTACACAAACGTGCAGCAGCGACAATTTGTCGTGAAGCACGACGTTGCTAAAGGAAGCAAAACTCAGAGTGACGCGGGCGGCCGTGACGCGGCGCTTGCGCAGCTGCGTGCCTGGCGGCAGCGCGGCGGTGTGCCGGTGTGGCACAGTGTGGAGTGGGGCTCCGTCTACGGCGATGTGGGGCCTGCGGGAAACCGCGACCGGCGGGAGCTGGTCTTTCGTGTCGGTCGTCTTTGCTCCGCGCGGGAGTTGGTGATGCGGCAGGTGGAGCTGCAGCAGCGTCTGCTGCAGCAGGCCGGGGGTGACGCAGAGGAGGTGTGTCTCCTTTGAGTTTGGGAACGAGACTGAAACGGGGCGCCGCAGAGAATCTGTTCATCATTTTTCATTCATGGCTTTGTTGTTGTTGTTTTTTGTTTGTTTGCTTGCGTGTGTGTGTGTGTGTGTCTTTTTATTCGTGTGTACGTGCCCTTCTTGCTTTATCCCTTCTTTTTCTCTCTGCCTGCAGCGTGAAGCTGCTGCCTCGGTGACGGGGGAGGGGTGGGGGCGGAACAGGCGTGAGGAGGCGGAGTCGTCGCGTCGCGTGGCGGAGGGTGCGGGGGATGCCTCGCTTCTGCCTGCGCTGCACGCGAAGGGGGCCGCTTTGCCGGTTGGCCGCAGACGCCGCGGGGGCGGGGGCCGCGGCCGCCGTGACGTCGCGTCGGTATCGAGGCTCACACGAGCGCGAGGACGTCGACGGCACCGGCACCGGCAACGTCGCGAAGGGGGAAGCCGCGGAAGGTCCCACGCAGCGGCTGCAGGCTGCCGCGGCGAGGGCGGTGCGGTACCCGCAGGTGCGTGTGGCACTTCGCCCGTCCGCGGTGGAAGAGGCGGAGCCCGGCCTCGAAAAGGCGCCGCAGCGGCAGGGGACGGTGGCGGCGGAGGAGGATGAGCTGCAGGCGTTCCTGCGCGAGAAGCGGTGTGAGGTGGAGGGGGCCCACTTGGAGCGCAACGCCGCCATCCCGTACCCCACGCACCCCGACGACGTGGTGCCGGAGTTCCGCCGCATTAAGCGGCATCAGGCGATTGTGGTGGTCGCCACGGACCCTGACTACCCCGTCTTTGCGCGGCAGGATCAGTTTGTGCAGCTGCCGCCGCCCGAAAGTCACCCGTGGGTAAAGAACACGCCCATCGGGCCGTTTGTCGTGCACGGTGACGGGCAGCTCGGTGTCGTGGGCAGCGGCGAGGTTGGCTTTGACGACGGGCATGCGGCGGCGGCGCTGCCACGCAGCTTTCGTGGACTGCAGCACCGCTCCGTCCTCCAGCAACGCCTCCCGGAGAAGAACGGCAAGGTGATTCAGGACGCCGTCGTGAAGAACAGCTTCACTCTCACCGGTCGGGGGGTTTTCGCGACGAGGGACATTGCGGCAGGGGAGACTCTCATGGTTGTGCGCGACACGGCCAGCAACCTTGGGGTGAAGGGCGAGGTGGAGCGGCTGGTTGAGATGTGCAGTGAGGTGCTGCTCACCGCCTACGAGGGGGGTCCGGCAGAGCTGAGTTATTTGCACGACTGGGTTTTCACCGGCCAGCCCTCGTCGTTGCTGGAGTTTTGGCCGGCGTCCGCCACGGAGCGGGTGCTGGAGCGCATCGGCGGCGTCGAGGTCTTGCACGCGCTGGAGTTGCACAACATTCACGTTGCCCGCCTCGCCGCCATTATCGACATGAACAGCTTCCTCGTGGAGTCCTCCTACGCGGTGCGGAAGGGCATGGCGTACTTCCCCGAGGCGGGATTCCTCAACCACAGCTGCGCCCCGAATGCGACCTACGACGTGCTGCCGGAGCACACCTTCCGAGAGTCGGAGTACTACCTGGACGAGGTCGCCGCCGGCGCACCGCCTCCAGTCCCGCAGGATGCCGCCATTGCAAACCGGAGCCACGCGGCGGATGCGACCATGGCAGGCGCGGCAGACGCAGCCACGGCCCGCGAGTTGACAACGGCGACGGCGGTGCAATACCTGTTTTGCTGCCGCGCCACCGCCAACATCCCCGCTGGGGCGGAAATCCTGATCAGCTACGTCCCGCCCGAGTGGTCCTTTGACAATCGTCAGTACGTGTTGCACGATCGCTACCGCTTCTGGTGCAAGTGCTCAAAGTGTGCCCCCACGCTGGACGCCACGTATGCCCGGGTGCCAAGGTTCATTGTTTTGATGTTATTTTTTAGTATTTTGCTGCAGCTGCTCGTGCTGCATCAGCGCGACGTGGAACAGGCGGCCGCGCGTGAAGCTTCGGCGACGGAGGAATCCTTTGCCCTACACGGAGAAGAGGCTGACGACGGCGAAGCTGATGGTGATGGTCAAGCCGCGGGGGTGCGGCGACGGCGCCAGCGCCCGCCACGACCCCGCCCACGTGGGTTATTTGAGCTGCTTGAGGAGGATAGGCTGCAGGATCTGTACGCCCTTGACAGAGGCCGCATACCTGCGCCGCTTGCCAACGATCCGTGGGCGCGGCCACCGCGGTAGCCGCAGGAAGAAGGGAACGCGCGGCGTGTGGCGGAGAGGCACACGCTGCGCAGACACAAGGAGGGCAACAACTGTAGAAGTGTGTGTGTGTGTGTGTGTGTGTGTGTTGGCGTCCCGCGGAACGTTACGCGTGCGTTGCTTGCAGTAACATGCATGCGTGATAAACCAACCTTCACTGCATAGGAGGAGAGGCTTGGAATGGCCTGCGTGCATGTATTGAATTTATCCACGCCTTCTTTCCTTCCTCCTTGTTTCTTTCGTTGCTTCCTGCCTTCTCACTGTGCAATGCAAAGCTCAAGTGCAGAGGGAAATGCACGGAGGTGCCGCTGCGCCTCTGTGGCGGCTGAAGGTCATCAACGGCTGCCAACGCAATGATGACCTGCTGCTTCCGGTGGTGCCGCAGTCGTCGCTGCTGCGGCCGTTCTATACCCACTGGCGCGACGAGGACGAGGAGCGCCAGAGCGCGAGACGCCCCGCTGAGGCGACGTCGGCGTCGGGCAGCCGCCCCGACGGCGCGACGACGCGGAAGTCGAAGAAAAAAAAGATGAAGTCGTCCGCAGCCCGCCGTTGCACGATCGCCCCACGCGACTGGCTTAAGCGAATCCCGCACCTCGTCTTGGGGCGCCACACGTGTCTTCCGCGGCCATGTCGGCTGCGGCACGCCTGCGTGAGTCGGCTGCACTGCCGCGTGGTGTACGTGGGCGACGCTGCCACGCACAGGCAGCTGCTGTCAAAATATCCTGCTGCAGCTCGCGGAGACGCGGCGGGTGCCACACGCGCCAGCGCCGAGGCGAAGGAGGGCGAGGCGAGCCTCTTCACGGGGCCGTACTACCGCCTGATCAACTTTGGCGCCAACCCGCTCTACGTCAATGAAAAGCCGCTGCCCGCCGGCGAGAGTAGGGCGCTGCGCGAGCACGACTTTGTAGCCTTTCTGGAGAACCCCTTTGATGCGGAGGCCGGCGTGCTGCACCCGCTGCAGCCCGCGGAAGCCGCCGCGACAGCAAACGACGCTAACGCGACAGGGCCGATAGACGCCACAGACGGGCAGGAGCCGGGAGCCACTGCGCCCACCGCCCGTGCCCTGTTTGGCAGCGCGAGCACCGCAACTGCGGCGGGGGAGGCATCCGCGCCGGCATGCGGTTTAGAGGCCAGCGAAGGGGCATGTGTTCCCCCGCTCTTCGTGGAGGTCAACGGGGTTCGCCTTGCACGCTACCGGCCGCGGTGTGTCCCGCCTGACGTCCTTCAGCGCCTCGGCGCGGCAGCTGCCACCCTATCTGGCGGTGCGGCCACGCCAGCGCGACGTCCGCAGTTCGCCGTGGAACACAACCGCCTTCTGGCGGGCCTGACGAGCGAGCCGGGTGGTCGCCGTCTCCCCGATGCTGAGGCGAAGGTGAGCGTCGTGGCGGAGTTGAAGAGCCCGGCGCAGCAGTTCGGCTGCGCTGCTGCCACGGCGGCCCTCGCGGAGAAGAGTGCGGGCTGTTCCACACCACCACCGAAGTGCCCCGCGGCTGACGAGGCGCCAGCGGGGCGGGGAGGACACAACACCGTGGCGGAAGCGGCGGAGGACGACGAGGGCGCTGACATCGTCGGCGACGTCGTCTCGCCGCTGCGGCAGCGACTGGTGTCATCGCCTCGGCGCGGCGGCAGCAGTCGCGCCTCCAGGACGCCCGAAGCAAAGGGCTGCCGTGCCGCCGCCAGCGGCCACGCAGCATGCGGTGGGGAAGTGGATCCAACCGCGGCAATGCCGCCGCCGTTCACCGTCGTTCCACCGCGGCTGCCCGTCTACGTCTTTGCGCGGCGCAGCCCGAGTCCTGAGGAGTTTACGCGTCAAGCCCCGTCCATTGGCCGCTTCAGGCCGCGGCTGCCGAGAGGAAACGAGGAAGAGGAGGCGAAGAAGCGTCGCGCCGCCGCGGACGCCGCAGGCACCCCGTCCCAGACGGAGCTGGCGATGACGGAGTGGGTACAGGAGCATCCGGCAGAGGCGACGACGCCGCAGCACCGTCGCGGGCGCGCCAAACGAAGTCGCAAGCGACGACGCGGCGATCGCTAGATGCCGGCACAAGACGCGAGCTGCAGCGGTGGAGGACGGCGGCATCTTACGTGTTCTCTTTCTCTTTCTCTTTCTCGAGGCAACAACTCCCTCTCTCTTTTTTTTTTCTAATGCGCCGTTGTTTCCCTCGTTGTCTTTGCCGTCGTCGTCGGGGGGGGGGGGGTGTCTGTTTGCCCTCGCCCTCTGCCTTGCACCGCGTGTGCGTGTGCGTGTTTGTACGGACGGATGCGCCTCTTTCTCCACTCTCCTCCAGTAGGATCAAACGCGCACCTGCCACCAAACTAAGGGAAAGAAAGGAAAAATTAAAAACAAAAAAGGAAGAAGAAAAAAAAAGAACAGGGACAAGGGACAAGGGAAGATTAAGAGCGAAAAGCATTCCTGTGTTTCTTCGCCTTTGTTTCCCCCACCTGGTTTGTTTGTTTTTTTCGCTTCCTGCATTCCCGCGGTTTATTCACTTTTCGCCGTCGGCGTTGTCGTAGTCGTCGATAGTTTTATTACTTTTGTTATTGCTATTATTCGCCCGTCAAGGAAACTGAAGGAAAATGCCGCCCAAGCGCCTCGCCCACGTCCAAGCCCTACGTGACACCTTCACGGAGGCGGAGAGCTGCGCCGTGGTGGAGCGGTGGGCCACGGAAACGGTCTGTCACCTGGAGGGACTCGCACAGCAGGCGGTGGCGCAGTACGCCAGCGTGCAGGAGGCGGCGTACACGTGCGACGCCGCAAAGCAAACGCCAGCGGACATCTTGTCCATCCTGCGCAGCTACCAGTACCTCTGCCAGGGCGTCTACAGAGACGCGGAGGTGGTCCGCACCGTCGTCGCCGTGCGACTGCCGGAGCTGAAGGAGGAGGATAACTTGGGGGTCGGCGTGCAGCACGCCATCCTGCGCATGCTGGACGAGGTACAAAACAAAACCCTGGGCGCCGGCGGTACGGGTGAGAAGAGCAGCGGCGTGAAGGCACAAACAAGCGTGTACGCCCTGCGGGAGTACCTGGAGGCCCGCGGCGGTGTGGAGGAGAAGCTCCTTGGCACGCCAGCTGAGGGCAGCGAGAAGGGCAAAGAGGGCAGCAAGAGCCCCTCCGTGTTGCTGCAGCTGCGGCAGTTGGACGCCGACGCCCTGCTGAAGGTGGAGCTGTCTGCCCTGCAGCTGGTGTCCTCGATGCGCGCCTTCATCAACGCGTACGCACTCAACTGGAGGAAGTTGATTGAGCCACGCACTGGGGGAGACCGCATGGTGAGCTAAAGCGGGGAGACTTGTAGCAAAGGCATGCTGGGGCGCGCGCCCGCACTGCAGGGGAGG
>NW_021704111.1:36511-63212 GCF_003719485.1 Trypanosoma conorhini | reverse complement strand
CACACACACACACACACACACACACACACACGAAAAAACATGCGTTTGCGAAGTAAAGCCGAGAAAATGGCACAGAAGGGTTTGAAGGGGAAGTCCCGCGGAAAGAGCGACGGGGCCCTGCGCAAGTACGTTGGAGATTCCAAGAAGAAGACAGTCCACAGCAAGCGGCGGAATACGGTCGAGGCGAAGGCGCGGGCAAACTATGTTTCTGCCGTTGAGTCGCACATGGCCTCTCGCGTGCCGTCCGACCAGCGTGGGCGTCTCACCGTCGTGAAGCCTACTGCTGGACAGACGAAGCTGAGCGGCAAGAAGAAAAACATGAAGAAGCCGCTGACGAGGGGACGCAAGCGCAAGTCCGCCAAGAAGGCGTAAGGAGGAAAGCCTTCAAGCATGAGAAAAACCGTTTTGGCCGGAACGTCCTTCACACCTGCACGCTTACAATAGGCGCAGCGTCATGAAGGAAAGGGGAGGAAGCCACACGGGCACGAAAGGGATGAAGCTTCTGCGCATGTGGGACTTGTGTGTCTGCGTCTCGTGCCCTTGGAGGGAAGAGGCGGGAGCTACGCATGCACGTCTACCCATAGATGCGTCCTTCGGTGCTCATCTAAGTGTGCGCCGCAACAGGAGTGTCTGCTGCTTTCACGGTAACCACGTGTTTGGATGAGCCTTTCACGAAGGAGGGAAATTAAGTGCGCGACAATGAAGGCCGTTTTTTATTTTATTTTATTTCATTGTTCTTTGCTTATTTGTTTCTCTTGTTTTCCTTTCTCTGTCATTGTCTCTGGAGGGCATAACATATTTGGTCAGGGTTTCCGCACGCCCCGCTCAAGGAGGGGGTGTTAAAAGACGAACAAGAAAAAAAAGAAAAAAAAGGGGGGGGGTACGAAGTTAAGAGGAAGGCACTGGCTTCTCCCACGGGCCACCGTCATCCGTGCTTGCAATCGCTTTTATCAGTGAAGCCTTGGCTTCATTACGTGAGGTCTGGGGCGTAGTCACTGCTCGGCAACGCACACACTAGCGAGGACGGCGCCGCTGTTTGATTGCCCAGTAATGGCAACTGCTCTGGCCCTGGAAAATAGGAAGCTGCGGAGGCGTCTGCAGGAGGTAGAGGAGGAGGTGAGTTTCCTGCGGGACCAGAATTACAACATCCAACGGGTGAACGATACCTACCGTGAGAAGCTCCTGCAGCACATTGAGGCAGTCCGTTTCAAGGCGTGCGGGGAGTCCTCGCCGGCCTTTGCAACTGCCGACGACCTGAAGGGGCTTGTACACCGGCTGCGCGCTCATGACGTCACTCACTCGCCTCCGCGTCCGCGAGTCACGGCGGCGGCGGCGGCAGCGGCAGCGGCGGACGCCCCTCCAAAAGGGTCGTTGCCCCGTGAAGGGGACGACGGCCTCATGCGTAGCACCAGCTCCCTCTCCCGCGCCACGCAAGAGGGGGAGGGCAATGGCCGTGGGCCGCGCAGGAAGGCGGTGTCTTCTTCCATGGGAGAAAAGTCGCACGCCAAACAATCTGCCACCGTGCAAAGCGCGCAACGCGCCACCATAGCAAAGTTGAGAGCTGAAAATAAGAAATTGGCGTCCCTCGTGGACACTCTTCGACTGCGTGTTGCGGCCGCCGGGCGTCTGAATGCGTCGTTGGAGAAAAAGTGTCGGGGCTTGTCGTCAGCGGTGGGTCGCGCGCAGACGTCGGGGCTGAAGTACCAGCAGGACGGCACGGGGAAAAAGCCGCTCCCCTCACCACAACTGCGCAAACGCTCGGAGGAGCTGCGGGAGGAAAATGAAAAACTCCGCGCCGACCAGGAGCGAAACAGGTACTTGGCCCAGGAGGTGTCCCACTACAGGACGCTGCTGGAGCAAAGAGGCAAGGAGGTGGAAATCCTCCGTCAGCGGGAGTCGTTGCGTCTAGAGGAGATGAATGGCGTGAAGGGGAAGTTGGTCAAAGCGGCGGAGAGGCTCCAGACGATGGGTACGGCTTTGCGCCTTAGTAAGGTTCGCGAGAAAAGGGCGACCTCCGCAACAGAGTCGCTGCGGAAGAAATATGAAGAACAGAAAGAGCAATGTGTGGCTGGGCCTGAAATACGGCCAAACTCGTTCTTCTCTACAGTTATTGAGCAGGTGTCGAAAGTGATGGGGCAGCATCACTCCTTGTTGAGTAAATGTCTGCTCGTCCACCACGCTCTGCACGTCCTTTTTTACCGCGGCTTCGCCGATCAAGAAGCAGAGGAAGCGGCACATGCCTCGGACGAAGAATGGAAAGGGATTGGAACGGAATCTCTGCTTGAGGCGGTGACTCGCCTCACGCATTTGTTAAACCTGGTTGAGAGGAAGGCAATGGTGCCCATCGCCCCTGCTACTCCGGACCCGTTGACTCTGGGCAGCATCAATCTTGCAGTCCCCAAGCAAACGGGAGGTGTTGGAGGGTGCCGTCGCTTGGGTGGTCCTGCGGATACACGTCTAAGAACTTCGCTGCAATTGGTCGCGGGTGGCAGTGACGACAGTGAAGACGCTGGGGTGGAGGGTGGGGGTGAGGAGTCGTCATTGTCAGGGAATTCCATGCGTGAGGCGCGACTTCTTCCGCGAGGTGACGAGCGAGGTCATCTTCAAATGAGGGATGCTGCCACAATGACTGTGTCTCCAGTCCAGATTAGTCTGGCACTTGGACGCAGCTTGCCTGTTTCCCCGCTCCAGTCGAACAGAGCCACCGAAACCATCTCCCCGCCCCTGATCAGCGTTGCTGTAGGGCCAGGCTCCGATGCTGAGGAGAGCGTACTCATTTTGCCAGCGGCCTATTCAGTGGCTGGGCCTGCAGCGGTGGGTTGCCCACTGGAGTAACGTGCGCGTGAGGAGGGCTGTTCGGGTGTGGTGGAAGGCGTTTGGTGCGACTCATGCGGAGAGGCAAATTTACGTCATGGGGTTCCATTCATTTTCCCATCCGCGGTGGTGATTCTATTTTTTTTTTTTTCTATCTCTCTGCGTGTGTGTGTGCGTGAGAGAAAGAGGGCGAGAGGGAGAGAGTTTGCTCCACCGCCTCACTTATGATGAGTTCTCCCCAAACCACAAGGGGGAAATGTGTCCTGTGGATGCGTGGGTGATGCCGTTATCTAATGGTGCCAACGATAATTCCGCATTAGGGGCAACTGCAAAGTTCTGATTGTGTGAGGGTTTGTGTTGATTTTCTTGGTGGGGCTGGTGGGAGCGTGGCTTGCCACCCATATTTATATATTATTGACGACATCACTTAGTTTCCTTTCCCGCTTTTTGGCGGTGTTATCGTGTGCGGCCTCTTGTCTCACCGGCAGCAGGCCCATACTTCCCTCCGCAACATTTTTTTCCGCCCTCCTCCCCTCACTTGTCTGTTCTTTTTTTTTTTTTTACCTTTCGGCCAATCCCACATTCACCTTCTACCGCCCTGTTTCATTCTGTTCTGTTTTTTTTTATTTATTTTGTTCTCGTTCCTCTGCCTGCATCTCTTTTTTCCTTTTTTTTACCTTCTTTTTCTTCTTCAATGTGGCGTGGGTGGGTGTGCTGTTGGGCGGGAGCGGCTCTGATAGCTTCTGCGGCGTCCCCGCACAATCTCTCCTCCCGCTTGCAGAGAATAGAGGGAAAATTTAACAAGGCAGGGATAAAATCAAACTGAAGGCACGGCACCGCCTTGAGAGAGTCCCCCCCCCCCCCCCCTTCGATTCCGCGCGGAAAGCGAAAGAGGTGTAGGAAGCAAGACGGGCAGCAGCTTCACTGGATCGGACGATGAACGCCTATGAGACTCTCACCGCTGTGGGCGAGGGCCCCTGCAGCATCGTCTACAAGTGCCGGTGTAAGGCCACCGGAGAGATTGTCGCAGTCAAGTGCTTCAAGGAAATGAACGGAAATATGTACGCCATGCTTGCGACGCTTCGCGAGCTGCGCATCCTAAGGATGATGCGGGGTGAGCCAAACGTGGTGCAACTCAAAAGTGCGTCTCGCGAAAATGGGAAGCTGTATTTGGTGATGGAGTGCATTGAGACCAACTTACTGGACGTTATTCGCAAGGCCCCCGCCGGTGTGCAGCTGCCGCAGATGCGGCAGGTTTTCTACACCCTGCTCTTGGGGCTGCGCTCGTGTCATCGCAAAGGCGTCATTCACCGTGACGTGAAACCTGAGAACGTTCTCGTGCGTAATGGTCTCTCCGCCGTCGTGTGCGACTTCGGCGCCTCGCGGACGGTGGAGCCTCCCCGGACCGCAATGACAACGAGTGGTGGTCTTCTGAACGCGCCAGAGGGGCAACTGCCACCACTCACGGAGTACGTCGCGACGCGGTGGTACCGCAGTCCTGAGATGCTGCTGGGGATGCCGAGCTACAGTTATGCCGCCGATATGTGGGCGGCTGGGGCCGTCTTGGCGGAACTGGCGCGGGGTGACCCACTTTTTCCAGGGAAATCCGAGGCGGAGCAGCTCTCCCTTATTCAGCAGCGCGTGGGTGGCTTTCCCCCCTCGATGACGCAAAACGGTAAATGCACTTCCATGGCGCGCGCAATACTATCAGCACACACCAGCCACTGTAAGACGCAGGCAGAGTTGGCAGGAGACTACCTCAACCAGCAATACGGTGAGGCGCTTGGGGAGAGTGGATTGGGTCTTCTTCGTTCGCTGCTTACTATTGACCCGGGTAAACGATGTACGGTGGATGAGGCGTTGGCGCATTCCTTTTTCGACGGATTGGTGTTGAGTGGCGTGCCGCCGCAGCCGCGCAGGGACAGTCTCAGCAAGGCGGTGCCTGCGTCCGCTGGTTCTGCGCCCTCACCGATTCTAGCACCAAACCCCGCCGTCCGTGTAGACGCGCATGATAATTGGTTTGGCCTCGGTGAGGGGAGGCCCGTGCAGCTGCAGGAAATTGAGACGCTTCGCAACTCCAGTGCTGCGGAGCCGCGTGTGCACGACGTGCTTCCGATGGAAGTGGAAACGACGCACGCCTCATCTGCCTCCTCCAAGGCGAGGATAAATGGGGATGTGACTGCAGACTGTTTGACGCCCTCCTCAATCGCGTCCTCGTGCATTGACAGTTCCCCCGACGAGGAGGTGGTGGGGAGCATCAAATCGCCAGCAAATCACGCTGCGGGACTCACAAGCATTTCTTTGACCTCGTCATATTTTTTTCGTGACCTTCAAACCGGCTCTTACTCCTTGTCCTCGTGCTTCTCGGCCTTCTCCAACAAGGCACCGACACGGCTGCCGGTCTACCAGTCGGCTCTTCCAACCGAGCTGAACAAATTAAATGTGGGTCGCACGCGACTTCCAGAGCTGAAGAAGCGTGTCGTCTTCCCAATGTCCTTTCTGCCCCAAACCCTGGCTAACGACGTGAACAAGGGTCGTAGTAAGGTTAATGGTGAGGCTTCCGTGGAGGGTGCCAGCAAGGCACAAGGCACGGGAATCAAGGTGCTCCGTCAACTCTCACTGAAGCGGAGGGGCCGACTAGTGTTTACCACTAAGTCGTCTGTGGATAGTTAGTAGGCGTGCAGCACGCCTCCGGGGACACCCCGTTTCATTTACTGCTTGTTTAGACTTCCATTTTGTGCTTACAATTTCATTGTTTTTTTGTTTAAAAGTTTTGCCGTGTAGGCAAATATATATATACATATTTATATGCCTTTTTTGTGCATTGCTCACGGAGCCCAACAGTTAAGTTGGGAGAGAAGGCGAAGCAGGTTTTACAGCCACTCGTTTTGGCAAAGTGGTAAGTATTGTGGCGGTGGGATGAGGCAGTGCCGGGTCCTGGCGAATCCTTGGCTCGTGCAACTCCCCTTTCGCCAAAACAGGGCATATGCAATAGTAATATTAATAAGCGAACAGGTGTGGGAAGCAGTAAGTAGGTCAACTCGAAAGTGAAAGTTTTTTTTTCTTTTTCGTGTGTATAGTTACTCCTTCTGTTTGTCCTTGGACCGACTTATTCCCTCCTTCTGTGTGTTGCCTACCCGCTGAACCCACTACTTTTTCTTGTGTTTGCACCCATTGCGGTGCATGTACCCATTCCCTGCTCTGGACAAGGGAGTGAGTATCGTTTTTTCCCCCGTTTTTTCCCCCTCCCCCTTCCTCTCTTTCTACTGAGTAGGAAGTTGGATGGTGAGAGCTATTGCTCTGCGTGAGGCGTTGCCCACCGAGGGGGGACAGAAGAAGTAGAGACGGGGAAGAAAAGAATGTCCTTCACTCCTTCGTCTTTCTGAGGCGTCTTTGTTTGTGTGCTTTCTTCCATGTCTCTCTTGCCTTCCCACGGGCGCGCAACGCTCGCCTTTTTCGCCACTTGTAGTTGAAGTGCTGCTTTGCCGAAAGAAGAACAATCGCCGATGGTTGGGAATGGACGGCACAAGCCTTGCGGAGGCCGTGGAGACGCTGCTGCGTGCGTGCTCGCGAGGCGGAGATCGCGCGGACGTGTCTCGACTACTGTTGCTGCAGCAGAGTGCGGCGGGGCGAGTGAGTGACGTGGACGAGGCCGTCGAGGAGGTGGAAGGGGCGAGTGTCGTTGATGAAGTGTTTTCTTTTGGTGGGGCTCACGGGGCCGCTCCGCCCCGCCCCGCCGCGCCGCCTCCCTGCAGCATCGGGGCCAAAGAGCTGTGGGAGGCCTTTCCCTCGTGGTGCCGCGACACCGCGCTGCAGCGGCGGCGGGGCGGCGAAGATTCCCTCCACAGACGTTCCTTTGTGTGTGGCGCCTGGAATGTTGGGACCGTCGCTGGTGAGTTGCGTTCTCAGAGCGCCTGCGTACTGACAGCTGTTTACCGAAGTCCATGGTCGCGTCGCTACCAACTTCCTTTTGGGACTGTGGAGGATGCTGGTGACGCCAGTAGCGACAACAACACCCGCAGAACAAGAGGCGTCCATTCACTGGAAGAGGAGGCTGGCGCCGTTGAAGAGGCGCACAATGAGGGGAGACTGAGAGGAGCAGTGGACTATGGGAACCAGGGCACCATTATCACGGAGTTTGAGCAACGGCTAAATGAGAGACTCGCGAAGTACGGCGCTCAGTACTTTGGCGCACCTGGCGATACAACCTGTGACGACACGGAATCGCCCCTTTCCTGTCCTTGGGCCACGAGTGCGTTTGTGAGGATTCTCTCCTCCTCCGCGGAGGAGGTGACGTTGGAGGTGATGGTGCTGACGTGTGTTGACGTCGCAGAAGAGCAACCAATGCGGGCAGCGGCGTCCCTTTTTGACGGCAGTGAGGTCGTGAGCAAGGATGGTTGGCTGTCTTGGCCCGCAATGAGTGCCAGCGGCCACTCAAAAAGGAGAAGGTGGTCTGCCGGACACGCCTTTCAGCTGCGAGTGGGCCCTACAGAACTGCGGCTTCGCCATGACAGTGCGCATCTCATTGCCAACTGCAAATATACGTGCGACCGTGGCGTGGGGGACGCTGCTACTGCCTACAATCGCATGTGGCTTTTCCACAAGACTCACGGACGTCCAGAGACATTGCCGGTTCCCCGAAAACGATGCAGGAATCATGATTTGGGTGCCGCCTTGGCAAGGGGAAGCGCGACGGGCCATTTCCTCTTGGAAACCCTTGACCTGGATGCTGTAGTGTGTCGCGTGTGCACTGGCGTGGAGATGAGTGACAATGCCGTGGTTCCGCTAGCTGTGACGCCCGTTGTGCGCGTTACTTTGCCGCTGCTGGCGCCCTCGCCCGGACGGGTCTGGGGTCCGGCGCTGCAAGAGAGGTCCGCTGTGGTTGCCGCGGCGGGAATCGGCGTGGCGGCGATGGTGTGCAGCGAAGGTGCGAGGAGCTGAGGAGCGACGAGGACGCGCTTGTGTCAGCGAGCAAGTTTTTTTTATTTTTTCATTTTTTTCGCCGTCGTTCTTCTTCAGGCCCCAGAGAGGCAGTTTTGTGCTGCTTTCGTTTTACTGCGCGGAGGGGGAGGGGGAGGGGGGTCGCTGGGGCCCACAGAAAGGCAGCTCCTCCCGCTCGCCTTGGCACCCCCTGCTTCTGTGTCTTCTCAATTCCTTTTTGTTTTTCTTGCTCATGCTTCTTCTGCCCGTGCGCGTGTTGGGCTGCAGCTGCTGCGGCAGACCCAGCGTGTACTGAAGAAAATGCATCCGGTGCAGCCGCACATCGACGAGCTGCGGCGGCGATTTAGCAGCGTGAAGGTCCTCCACCAAACCGCCTCGGAAATGTTTTTGCGGGTGGAGCACGCCCTCCCCGAGCTCGGCTGCACCGCGGTGCTCTGCGTGGCGCTAGACTCCGCGTTTCCCCGCAAGCCCCCGATCGTGACGTACTTTGACGGCCGCACGCTACCCATATCTCCCACCGACGGCTCCACCGAAGACGCGTGGGACCCGGCGTCGTCGCGGTTGGCCGACGCCGTTGCGAACGCCTTCGCCAACTTGGCACTCCTGTGGGGGAGCGTGGTGCCACCGTCGCCGGAGTCGCTGGCCGCCCAGCTGAGCTCGCTCTCCGACTCCATGCTGCTGGACATCGTGTCGAATCCGAACTGCCTCGAGTCCTACGCCTATCAACTGCCGTTTTTCAAGGCCATCCGCGACGCCAGTGGCCAAACGCTAGATGAAATTGAGCGAGTAGCAAACGAAAACTTGAAGCTGCAGCCGGTGCTGGATCAGCTGCGGGCCGAAGTGGAGGGGCTGCAGCTGTCTCTCGAGCAAAGCGTGCAGTCCGTGCAGAAGGTGCCGCAATTGGTGCCGCTTTTGAATTCCATCAGCTCCCAAGAGAATCTAGCGAAAGCGCTTGCGACCGATGTGAAGGCGCTTGACGCCCAGCGTGAGGAGATTGCCAGGCGATTGCTGCAGGTGGATTATGCCACAGACCGCCGCCGCTTCGACGCTCTTCTTGAGGAGTACCGAGGAAAAGCAAAGGAGCGCCACGTCATGGATCTCAAGCGGCGGGCCTATTGTGCCTCACTGAAGTGAGTACGCCCATGACAGAACAGTGGGGTGAGGGGGGGGAAAAAAAAGAAGGCCGAAACAACTATTGCCTCCCAAAGAGTTGAAGAAGAAGGGAAAAGGGGCTCTTCTATCGAAGTAGGCGGAGAAGAGAAGGCGTGTTATCCCAACTATGGCCTTGAAGTCTTGGCAAATGTTTATCTACACACTGCCATAGTGGTGCACGTTCCGTGGCGACTGTTGGGGCAACTCGAATTTGTCTTTACATTCAGCTCAAAATTTACTTAATCTTGCCTTGCTCTTTTTTTTTTATTTGTTATTATTGCTATTTCTTTCGGCACAAGCACACGTTTTTACGGCAAGGGATGGAGAAGAGCATTCAGTACTGGGTGGATCATCTGCGCCTTCAGCCCCACCCCGAAGGCGGGTTCTTCGCAGAAGTGCTGCGCTCAAGCGAGATGATGAAAACGGACAGGGGAGAGCGCTGCTATTACAGCAGCATTTACTTTTTGCTGACGCACGAAAGCCCCTCACACTTTCATCGCATCAAGTCGGACGAGGTGTGGTACTACCATGCGGGGGCGCCGCTGACGGTGCACATCCTTCACCCGAGCGGCGCCCACGAGGCACTTCGGGTGGGCCCGAACCTTGAAAAGGGCGAGGTGTTGCAGGCTGTCGTGCCAAAGGGCGTCATATTTGGCTCCAGTGTTGAGGAGCCGGGTGCCTTTGCCGTCGTGAGCTGCATGTGCTCCCCGGGATTTGACTACGCCGACTTTGAGCTTTTTACAAAGGACCACCTCATGTCCCTCCACCCGCAGCAAAAGGACATTATTGACAGGCTCGCCTACGACACACTCACCGCGTAGCTTGCGTCGTGTTTATTTTATTGCGCCTTTGCTTTTCCTTCTTTCTGGAAGCCTGCAAGAGAGGGAGGGATGGAGAGGGTGTACGGTTTTACGGGTGTCGGGCAGATATACCTCAATAATGTCATCCCGCTCCACGCAGCGCTTGAATTCGGATCGTCGCAAAGGGGCAGGGTTGGGCAGCCCGCCCGCCCAATCGTTTTCCTCGTCGGCACGGCATTGAGAGAGAAGTGGGTGTCGGGGAGCGTCGTTGTCGACGCGTTTTTGTTGTGGGTGGTTGGGCTTTGACCGTGGGCCCACAGGTGGAGTGCTAACGGAGGCACAATGTAAGTGGCTCGGGCCGCAGTCGAGCGTAGCTTAAAGCGTGGACAGTTGTTTTTTTTTTTTTTTTTTTTTTGCGCCTCCCCGCATTGTTGTTGTGCGCGCTTTTTTTTTTTTTTACTCTGCAGGTTGACTTGGGCTCGGATGGGCGCCGAAGTGAAAACGAAGATATTGTGGATCGCTGAACAGGGGGGGTGGGGGAGTGAGAGACAAAACGAATTAAAATAAAGCGCTCGACCCCTGGCGTTTTGTTCGGTTTCTGCCCTCTCACTTCTCGTGGCGGCGGTGGAAAGACGAAGTCTCTGCGAGGGGGTGGCGCGTCGGCGCCTGTGCGGCCTCTCTCCCTTCCGCCTTTCATTCTCTCGCTCCCCGCCGCCCTTTTTGTTCACCGCCACCACCACTCATGGGCGCGGGGCGGAAGGGACGCACGTTGAAAAGGAAGACAACACAAAAGAAAGGCATAAGCGAACGGCGCAACGGTGCTGAATGTCCAGTGGCGGGGATCGTTCCCCCTCCGATGAGGTGACGCTGTGCACGAAGTGCCACGCCGATGAAACTCAATACCGCACCAACACCTGCCGGCATGTGCTTTTTTGCAAAAAGTGTGCAATGAAGTGCGCAACAGGGGGAAAGTGTAAGGTGTGCGGAGAGCTGTACTCCGGCGTGGAGCGCGTCCGATGACGCGGGAGGTGGCAAAACGGTGAGATCCACGGCAAACACGTGCAGTGTCTTTTCTGCCTGGCTCACATTCAATTTATTTTCCTCTCTCTTTTATTTGTTTCTCTTGTTTTATGTCGGTGTGTGTGTCTGCGGGTGTGAACCACTCTTCACAACTATGTTCAGCCACACGAGAAGGAGCACACACACACACACCGGGCGGTGGTGGTGGTGAGTTGTTGTTGTTTTTTTTTTGTAATTCGTGTTTCTGCCTCGCGCCCCACGCGTTCTATTTTGCTCCTCTTTTCTGCCTCGTGGCACCACACGCGTAAACTAAGCGGAGGAAGGAGAGCTGGGCGTGTGTGCGTCAGCGTCAGCGAGAGCGAGAGGGAGAGAGAAAGAGATGAACACGCGCTCCAAGAGAGGCAGGCGCAAGACGGTGGAGGAGCCGGAGGTCCACGAGGTTGCAACCACCCCGCCCGACGCCGTCGCGGCTCCCGAGCAGCAGCAGCAGCAGCAGCAGCAGGATCAACAAATCGCGGATACCGCCAGCAATGGCGGGTTTCGCGTCGTCCAGGTGCTGGAGAATTACGGCATCGGCAACGGGGGACATTAAAAAGCTCATGGAGTCCGGCTTCTACACCGTGGAGTCCATCGCGTACGCCCCCAAGAAGCACATTTTGGCTGTTAAGGGCATCAGTGAAATGAAGGCGGACAAAATTATGGCGGAGTGTGCGAAGTTGGTGCCCATGGGCTTCACCTCGGCGGTGGTTTACCACGAGGCACGCAAGGAGATCATCATGGTGACCACCGGCAGCCGCGAGGTGGACAAGCTGTTGGGCGGCGGCATTGAAACAGGTGGAATTACGGAACTCTTCGGGGAATTCCGCACTGGAAAGACGCAGCTGTGCCACACACTCTGCGTCACTTGTCAGCTGCCCATTTCGCAGGGTGGTGCGGAGGGAATGGCGCTCTACATAGACACCGAGGGCACCTTCCGACCAGAAAGGCTGGTTGCAGTTGCGGAGCGTTACAAACTGGATGCGCAAGATGTGCTCGCCAACGTCGCCTGCGCCCGCGCCTTTAATACAGATCACCAACAACAGCTGCTTCTTCAGGCATCTGCAATGATGGCTGAAAATCGATTTGCTATAATTATTGTGGATTCTGCCACAGCGCTCTACCGCACAGACTACTCCGGACGCAATGAGCTTGCAGCAAGACAGATGCACCTTGGGAAGTTTCTTCGCTCGCTGCACAACCTTGCGGAGGAGTACGGCGTGGCCGTGGTCGTGACCAATCAGGTTGTTGCCAACGTAGACGGCTCTGCACAAATGTTTCAGGCGGATGCAAAGAAGCCCATTGGCGGCCACATCATGGCGCATGCCTCCACCACGCGACTGAGTCTTCGCAAGGGGCGGGGCGAACAGCGCATCATTAAAGTCTACGATTCTCCCTGCCTTGCCGAGGCGGAGGCCATATTTGGCATTTACGAAGACGGCGTAGGGGATGCAAGGGATTAGTGGTGTAAGCCTTACACCATGATTGGGACTTAAAGTATTTTATTTAGTCTTTTTTTCATCATTTGTAGTTTGTATAGGCTCTTTTTTTTTTTAAGTTTGCCCGATGCCCGTCTGCTGCCCAGTACAGTGAAGAAGAAAGAGAAGCCAATAAGCCCGAAGGCAAAAGCAGGACGTGCGAGAGTGAAGTACCAACGAAAGCAATGAAGCTGGCAAATTTGCGCGTGGGAAATACTTTTTCGCCATCTACCGCCTTAACGACAAGCAACAACAACAGCAGTGGTGGTGTTCTCTCTCCCTGTGTGTGTGTGTGTGGCCCTTCGCCTTCGAGTCGGCTCGCTCTTCAATGTGTTGCTTCTTCCTGCACACTCACTCACACTCGCACTCACACACACTCGCTCTCTCTCCTGCTCTGCAGCGAAGGAGGCAAACTACTACCCCCACACAAGGAAGGATGACGACGAAGCGCCGCAACCATGGCCGTGCCAAGCCCCCGTGCTCCCGTGGCCGCACACGCCCCGTGCACTGCTTCAACTGTGCTCGCCTCGTACCGAAGGACAAGTCCGTGGGTCGCTTCGTTGTGCGTCGCATGCTTGACCAGGCCTCTGCCCGTGATGTGGCGGAAGCATCTAACGTCTACGGCGCCGGGTTCCCGATGCCCAAGCTATACATGAAGCAGCGCTACTGCATCGCGTGCGCCATCCACAGCCGCACCGTCCGCGCCCGCCCTGTCGAGCTGCGCAAGCGTCGCTTCACGACGAAGATGCCCTTCCGCCCGAAGGGTGCCAAGTAAGCGTGCCGCATGCGGGATTGTGACGCTCCTCTGCCACAAAGAGGGTTCTCTTTGATGTTGGAGTTGTTTTTTTCGTCTCTGAAGTCCCCTTTCGGAGTTATGGAGCCTCATCGCCTACATATTTTTCTTTTGTTTTTATTTTTAACAAATGACGAAGCTGAGTCGCCTTGTTTTGTTTTTTACTTTCCTGGTTGCCGCGGGAAACCGTCGCACGTGCAGCGCATGTGTCAACTGGGAGTGGAGGGGTCGTGTAAGCGATTTCCTTCCCTCCCAGTCGTGTGTGCTCGAATTGCCCTTTTCCTCTTTTTTCCTCGCTTTGGGTACCTCCCATGAATGGGAAGGTGTGTGTGGGTGTGAGAGAGAGAGGCTGGGTGGTTGAGTGGGTGAGTGCAGTTAGTGTGTGAGGATGACGAGCATTGAACAGATTCAAATCAGCGGGGTCCGCAGCTTTGATCCCAACCCGGCGCACCGTCAGACAATCGTTTTCCAGAAGCCCCTCACCGTCATCCTCGGGAAAAACGGTGCGGGGAAGACGACCATCATAGAGGCACTACTAAACGCCTGCACGGGGCAAATGCCTCCTGGCAGCGGTGCCGAGAAGAGTTCCTTCGTGTACGACCCGAAGGTGATGGGCGAAACGGATGTCAAGGCGCAGATTCGCCTGCTGTTCACTGGGAAAGGCGGCAAGGTGATGCAGGTGATACGCTCCTTTCAAGCCCTGCGCGCCCGCAACAAAACATCCTTTACCACACTCGATAGCACGGTGGCCTTCCAGGACGCCGCCACTGGCAAGGTGGTGTCCAGCACTTACCGTGCGAACGACGTGGACCGCGCCGTGCCTGAGATGCTGGGCGTCTCGCCGGCGGTGCTCGAGCACGTCATCTTTTGCCATCAAGAGGACGGGAACTGGCCCTTGTCACCGCCCAAGGAGGTCAAGAAAATATTTGATGACATTTTTGCGGCGACGCGGTATGTCTTGGCACTGGACCGGCTTCGCGAGAACAGCAAGGAGTTTCGCCGACAGCAAAAGGAGCACGAGGCCAATTTGATGGCGCTGCGAGAGCACCGGGAGCAGGCGCAACAGCTCACACTGGACATCACCGCTAAGGAGGAGTTGATCCGGACCATTGAGGAGAGAGCCAAGTCGCTGGAGCCTCAGCTGAAGAAGATGCATGCTGTCACTGCGGCTCTGAGCGCTGTGGAGCATAACGCGGAAAATTTAGCACGCGAGGCCGCGATCCTTCAAGGCCGCATAGACGAGAAGCAGCAGTCCCTGCATCGAATGACGCTCCCTGCGACGACGCTCACTGTGGAAGCGATGCTGGAATTCAAGCGGGGGTTTGATGAGCGCATCAAAGGTCTTGAGACAGAGGCGTCGGAGAAGGCGAACCTCCTCGAGAAGGCTGAAGCAAACAGGCGCAAACATGAAGAGACGGCGCTGCATCTTCGCTCGAACATCAGCTTCCTTGAACAGAAGGAGCGGCAGTACACGCAGCATTCTGTGGAACTTCAGGGGGTTGTCACGAATATATCGGCGGGGCTCGTATTGGGCGAGAGTGACATGAATGAGGAGGGCCTGCAGCGTGTGGAGGAGCATGTGACTGCGGAGTTGCGAAAGGCGACCGCGGAGCGTGACGAGACATTGAGGGGGTTTGATGACAGTATGAGGCTTCTCGAGGAGGAGCGTGGCAAGCTGCTGCGCTCAATGGATGCGGACAACAAGGAGAAAGACATGAAAGAGGAGCAGCTGGCGCACCTGCACCAGCGCATATTGGGTGCTGAGGAGGCGCTGGGAAAGTTGAAGCCGCACGTCAGGGCCACGCAGCTGGAGGCACTGAAGAAGACGATCTCCGACTTGGAGCAGCGTGTGGAGGCGATGGAGGAACTGAGGAAGCGAGGAGAAAAATATAGGCAACGAGAAGACATTCTGGAGAAAATAGAGGCACAAAACTGCGTCGTCGCGGTGCTGCGTCAAGAGTTGGCGAAGCAGAAGGAATGCTTGGGTGGGGAGGCGGAGATGAATCTGCTTCGGGCACAAATCACAGAGAAGGAAAAGCTCCTTGAGGAGGAGCTACAGGAGACACTTGCGCCGGAGCTGTCCAGGTTTGGGCACGAGGTGGCTGAGGGCCGCTCTTTGTCGCAGCTGTCACTCCTCATTGAGCAGCTCAGGGAGCAGAAGCTGGGCGCACTGCGTGTTATTCAGACAGAGCACGGGGAGCTCGATCGTCAAGTTGCCGTGCTGCAACAGAAGCAGTCGCAACGAATGGAGGAAATTGTACAGGAAAAACTGGTGTTGCAGCAGAAACGTGCGACCTGCGCAAAGGTGCTTGGTGGCTTGAGTGAACTCGATCAGTTCGAGGCTGTCCTTGACGAGGCTCGTGAGTCCTTGCATAAGACGAGAAACAGGCGTCACGCGCTGGAGGCGATGGCGACGTGCTACGCCAACTTTCTGGAGGCGGCCAGGGCGGAGGGCAAGTGCCCTGTGTGTGACCGCGGGTTCAAGGACGACGCGGCGCTGGCCCACTTTGTCGAACTCCACGAGAGTCATCACGAGGCGTCGCCAGAGATGGTTGCGAGGGCGCAGTGCGAGGCGACGCAGGCCGAAGAAAAGGTGCGCCGGTTGGAGAGTCTCGAGGCGGATGTGCATGAAGTGAGACGGCTGGCGGCGAGTGTTCCACAACTGGAGCAGCTGGTGGCATCGATCAGTGAGGAGCTGGCGAACAAGTCTGCCTTGCTGGAAGATGTGGAGCGGAAGCGGGAGGATGTGGAGGGTCAGATGAGGCGTGTGCAAGACCTGGTGCGGACCGTCACCGACCTGAACGCAGTCGCCGGTGACATCCGGGCACTGAAGCAACAGCTTTCCCGCAGGGAGGCTGCCGTACAAGGACTCCAGGCGGAAGCGGCGGCGGCGGCTGGTGGTGGTACCGGCAGCCCTCGAGCATACGAAGAGATTTCGGCGGAGTATGAAAATGCCAGCACCGAGCTTTATCGTCTTAACGTGATGCTGAATGAGGCACAGCGGCGCGAAGAAGGGGAGTCAGACCAGGCGACCGCCAGTGAGCTCAACGCGAGGCGGTCAGAGTACTACCAGTTGGAGATGAAGTTGGCGCGGCAGGGTGAGCTGGAGGAGGTGCTTGCACGCTACAAAGCTGAGGCCGACGGCTACAAGGAACGCATTGCTGCCATCAACGGTGAGCAAGAGGCGTTGCGCGAGGAGCTCACGCGTCTGCAGAGCCGTCTGCGGGGCCTTCAACAGGGGCGTCAAGAGGCCGAGTGCGCCTTGCAACAGGGTCGCATCGGGAAACTAGAGGCCTCGGGGCGAACGCTGGCGGGGATTTTGCCCCACATGCGTGAATACGTTGCGTCGAGGCATGGAGACCAGCTGGCTAGCGCGCGGGATCAGCTGCGTGCGGTAGAGGCGGCAACGTTGACGGCCGTTGATGAGGTGAAGCGGCTGCGTGAGGCGATTCACGAGTCGCGGCGTGTGGTGGAGGAACAACATCGGCAGGCGGCGGAGGTGGAGAGGCACATGGAGGCCTTTGAGAAGCGGCGAGGGGTGGAGGAGGATCAGGCGCGGCTGCGGGAGGTTGAGCGCTCCCTCACCGAGTTGAAGGGCCGAGAGGTTCACGGCGTGGAGGCACTTCTGGGGAAAGACGTCATTGCGCGTGAGACGGTGCCACGCATTCGGGAGCTCATCCGCGAAAAGGTGAGCGAGTTGGAGAAAGCGCGTGCGCAGCAGGAGGGAAACGTGGAGGCGATGATGCAAGACGTGGCGCACCTCAAGGGCCAACTGTCGCATGCGAAGTACAAAGACATCGAGAAACGCTACCGCTCGACGTTCCTCAAGGTGCAAACGACGGAGATTGCTGTTGCGGACATTGAGAAGTACTACAGGGCCTTGGAGAAGGCCGTGCAGTCGTACCATCATGAGAAGATTGCCCAGATCAATCGGATTTTGGCCGATCTGTGGCGGCAGACGTACAAGGGAAGCGACGTTGACACCGTGGAGCTCCGCTCCGAGGATGACGCGACGTCGACCACGGCGCGTCGCAGCTACAGCTACCGCGTCGTGATGAAACGCGGGAACAGTGAGATGGACATGCGTGGACGCTGCAGCGCCGGTCAAAAAGTGTTGGCCGCCGTGCTTATTCGCCTTGCGCTGAGTGAGGCGTTCTGCTGCGACTGCGGCATCCTTGCGCTGGACGAGCCAACGACAAACCTCGACGAGGACAACGCCCGCTCGCTTGCAGAGTCGCTGCGGCAGCTTATCGACAACCACCGCGCCGTGAAGCACTTTCAGCTGATTGTCATCACACACGACGAGCAGTTTGTGCGGGCCCTCGGGGGGCAGGCGCTGGACACGTTCTACTACATTCACAAAGACCGGGAGGGCGCCTTCTCTGTCATCGAGGAACGGACCTTTGAGCAACTGTTTGCGGCGTAGCAGGACGCCACCGCGGGGGGGGGCGCCGCCGCCGTCTTATACGCCCACAGATACGCATTGGGGTAGGAGAGGCGAATAGTAAAAAAAAAAGGAGCAACTAAATGAAAACAAGCCGCCACAATGACACCTCGCTAGATGCATGACAGGCCTATAGAAGGAGAGCGGGGGGAGAAAGGGAAGGGATGAGCTGCTTCCTCCCTGATTTGCTTGTCTGTGCGGGGTGGCAAGGCCTAAGCCCCAGAGCTGCAACGAAAAAAAAAAAAGGACCGCAACAGAGTGATGCCAAGTAATACTTATATGTCTTGGTTTTCGGAGTAAATCCGAGTTAGTGTGCAATACCCTCACGTAGCGGAGGCGGGGGGTTTTCGCTTCTTGTGCGCGGGTGCGTATGCGTTCCATGTGTTGTCTACCTCCTTCCCCGTAGTCGACCTCGTTGTTGTCATGTTTTGTTTTACTCCCACGAATTGCTTGCCACACCGTCATTTGCGCTGCTGCGAAGGGGAGGACAGAAGGCACACACACAGAGAGAGAGAGAAAGAGACAACAACAAGGAAGGGCAGAAAGGTTGAACTATTGGTGTGGCGGGTCCGAGGAGGCGTTCCGCCCACTACAATTGCTGTCATTCTTTCTTGTTCTTTTATTATTATTATTATTTACTTTTTTTTTCCCCCACCCGTAGCATTTGCCTCTTTGCGTGCGGCGCGGGGGGATGAAGGCGGCCGAGGGCGGACAAGTCGTGGCGGACTACATCGCGCTCCCCAAGGCCCCCCGGTCGGAGTGGAAGGCGTCCGACTTTGAGCTGCTGCATAAGTTGGGGGGCGGCAACTACGGGGATGTCTACTTGGCCTCCGTGCGGGACTGCAACTTTGTGTGCGCCATCAAGAAGCTTTCCATCAAGAAACTTGCGGAGTTCGACATCATCACGCAGCTCCGCCGCGAGATTGAGATTGCGTTTCACACCCGTCACAAGTATCTCCTGCGCACGTACGGCTACTTCTTTGACGACGCGGACATCTACCTTATTTTAGAACCCTGCAGCAACGGGATGCTCTACACGGAGCTGAACCGGGTGAAGTGTTTTCCCCCGCCAACCGCGGCCCGCTACGTCGCACAATTGGCCGAGGCGCTTCTCTACCTGCACCAGCACCACATCCTTCACCGCGACATCAAACCGGAAAACATCCTGCTCGACCACAACCAAAACATAAAACTGGCGGACTTTGGGTGGTCCGTTCACGACCCCCACAACCGCCGCAAGACGTCGTGCGGCACGCCGGAGTACTTCCCACCCGAGATTGTTGGACGCCAGCCGTACGACGCGAGCGCGGACTTGTGGTGCCTGGGCATCTTCTGCTACGAGCTGCTTGTGGGGAAGACACCATTTGTGAGCAAGGACACAGAGAACATCTGCAGGAAGATTCACGCGATGCAGTACGTGATCCCCGAAACCGTGCCGCCGGAGGCGAAGGACTTGATTTCGAGTCTCTTGCTGCGTGACGGGACCAAGCGTCTCGCGTTGCACCGCGTGGTCAACCACGCCTTCCTGCTCAAATATTACTACCTCCCCAATGGCATTCAACCGCCCACGGGGAAGCGCGTGCGCGCCGCCGCGGAGGTCGCGAGTGGACGGGAGAACTAAAAAAAAGCAAGAAAAAAAACGCGTCCCGCCAAAACAAATTTGTGTTTGCAGTGTACTGTCGCTAGACGAGGATATAGAGCCAGAAGGGCTCATGTTAGTGTCAATGTGCCGTGGAAGAAAAAAAAAAGCATCGGGGCCAACACATTAAAGAAGAATGGAGGAAAGCAGAAGCAAGAAGTGCTAGTGGGGAGAGGGGGGTAGAAATGACGCTCTCCTGCTTTGGCACAACGTCGTTCCCCCTTGCACACAGCCATACACGCTCTTGCTCTCTTTTTCTCCTTCACTCACTCTCTCGTGTTTGTGCGATGAATGCAAGGAAGCTGCGGGTAAATGAATGTTCCTTCTGTTTCGTCTAGTCACCGTGGCAGAGGAAATGATGGGTGAGTTTACTAGATGGTTTCAATAGATGCAAATTCGTTCAGGCTGCGTTACTAGAATTGTGAAAAAGGGAGTAATGAAAGAAAGAGGTCCCCCACACCACACACTGGTTACATTTTGATGGTGCTGATGATGACGTTCCCCTCTGTAGAGAGCCGTGAGCGATTGGAGTGCCATGATGGGTCCCCCGCATGGATGTTCCTCTCACCGTTGCTCTGAACTGCGCGCGGTTTGACTGTCTCCCACTTCTTCTTTCGTGCTTGTTCTTTCTCTCTTTGTGATTGTGTCCCCTCCCCTCTTTCTCTTCTCGCTCCACACTTTCGGGCGCTTGTGAGAAGCCAACGGGTGTGGGAAAGCCATGGAGTTCTCCGGCAGCACTCTCTCCGTCTCCGATGTGGAGGTCATGGTGCAGCAACTGAAGCCGCTTTCGCTCGAGCAGGTTGGCACGGCAGAGTGGAAGGACGAGCGTGAGGGAGTGGAGCGACTCAACATGTGCTCTCACAGCAACGCCGTGCTAAAGAAAGACGATGCCGTGAAGGCATTCCTCGTAGAGCATGAAAAGCTTCCGGTGCTGTTGCATGAGTTACTGGTGATGGAGGTGTGGCGGCACCGCGTGCTGCCGCTAGTGAAGGACGCGATTGCAGGGAGCCCCGCGGCCTACTACATGTTTCCCTACTACGAGATGGTTTTGGTAAACCTGTTTGAGTGTATTTGTTTCCACGAAGAGGTGGTGGTGGCCCTCGGCGACGATGCTTTGGAGCTCGTCGATTATTGCTGGCGACAGGTCTCCCGACTCTTTGCAGAGAAGGGGATAAACGAGGTTCCGGCCAAACTCACCCCTCAACAAACTAGCGAAGAGGATCCGCTGCAGCATCTGGAGCGGCAGCTATCCCACGGCATGGTGCAGCGTGCCATGACCTCCTTGTCGATTCTTTGGTTTATCATTGATCGCCTTGGGCAGCTGCCGCTCTCGGTGTCTAATTCGGTGTTCAATAAGCATGACCTTCTCTTGGGCCTTTCAGAGATCATGCTTCTGCAGCCCTGGCTACGCCGCGGTCCAGGGGTGACGCAGAAGTACTCTAATGGAGAATTTAAGGATGTTCCGGAAGGGGATGCGCTGCTTGTGTGCATCCCTGAAGCGCACACGTGGTTCTCCCTCCACAAGATGTTGTGCGACCCCGAGTGTCGGCGGCGGTATCCGTACACGCAAAGCAAGAAGGAGCTTATTCTGCGCATCCGACGCTTCCTCAATGACACCCTTCTCGACCAGATGCCAGCGCTGGCCAGTGTGCAGCGGGCCTTGGAGGAGCTTTCCTTCATGCAGCCGCCCAGTGACACGGATGCAAAGCTAAAACGTGCTCTAACCATAGAGCAGGTTCCACGCATTATGACCGCAGTGGAGGCTTCACGAACGCGTAGTTGGGACGACATCGCCAAGACATTTGCAGCTATGCTGAGGGATCCACGCGTCAAGAACGAGGACGCCATGCGAATGGCACGCATTTTTGATGAGATGTTCACATAGTAGGAAGAGCAAACCTAGATGCTAATCTGAGGTGAGGAGGAAAGGAAGGGAGAAAGCGAGAGAGAGAGAGAGGGAGGAGGGAAGGAACACGATGATTGTAGTTTTTTTTTTAACATGATGTCCCCCCCGCGGTTCTGTATTTTCTTTTTCCACCCACCCGCCAGCCTTTTATGTTTGCACGGCACCACTTACAATGTTCTTATGCATTGTTTTTTACCTCGTTTTACATCTTATTCCTTCTCGTTCGTTGCTAGACAAGAGTTTGCGAGGCACTGGCAACGTGCGGCAAATGACCTCTCAGAGCAACCGGTACCTCTTTGGAAACGATTTCGGCTGCATTGTGAGGGAGAACCAGAGAGAGAAGCCATGGTATGGGCTGGATTGGAAGGACTGCCTGAATGACCAGACAGCGTATGTGGTCTCGGCGGGAGGTTCATTTCTCCTCTTGTTTGCGTTTGGTGCGCTTTGCATTCGCGTGAACGATGCGTGCCTTCTCGTCGACCGCAAAGGCCCCTGCTGCCGCTGCCTTGGCGAGCATGAGGCCGCCTCTCTTCAGTATCGGCAATCCAGTGCCTCACGAGCGCCAATATAACGATGTGTATTATGGCGTCATCGTGATGCTGAGTGCATGCTTCGGTGTGGCTTATGTGTATTTTGGAATTAACCAGGAATACCGGTTTTTTTTTTTTTTTTTGCATGGCGGCAACGCAGGCCATTGAGCTTCTACGCGTCACTATCGACACCGTGTTGGCGGGACCGCAGGGCGATGAACGGGGTGTATTTCGCTGGGTTGTCTTGGGCCTAGCAGGTTTTATTATGGTGGTCTCCTGGTGTCTCTTGCGTCGTGTTTACAAGAGCTTCGGCTGGACAATATTTCGTCGCGGTGGGGCCAAACGTAGTGTGCGAGAAATGTTCAGGATGCACCAGCGCCACCGAGCCTGCAACCTCCTAGACGCCCAGTGCGCCTGTTTGCTGTTTGCCGCGCTCGTTTTTTTTTTGTCCAGAGTTTCCACAAGGGCGGCTCCTGGGTGTTGATAGTCGTCCTTCTCTGTGAACTGATGGCGTCTCGCTACGCCGTGAAATACCTGAAGCGAGAGGACTACGGCGGCGTCCTCCTCCCTCTCCTCTGCGGGCCCGCCTTCTTCGTTTGCTGGACAGTGGCGTTGAACGAGTATGCGGCGTGCTGGCGGGAATTCCAAGGCAGCCGCGCCCGCACCCGCGGCTGGTGGTCGTCCGCGTTTTTCCCCTCTCTGGCCTCCGTGGCGTCGTACTACGCTGGCGGGGCGCGTCTCGCCAGCCACACCACCTTTGACACTCGGGTTGCGGAGATGTTGCTGATAAGCTACGTGTGTGTGCTGCTGTTTCGTGCGGCGTCTTTTTTTATCGGTGTGCGAATTGTGATGAACTTTGGGAGGGGGCATGAAAACCGTCTTTTACGTGCGCCCGCGGCCAGTTGAGCAGCACATGCTTCCCTGCGGTGAGGCTGGGGGGAAGGAGGGAGCCGCTGCGGGTAACTCGACGACCGGCGCCTATTCGATAGGCCTGCAGCAGATGTCACTGTCCCTCGCGGAGAAGTGAGAGAGCGGGAGGTGTGCGGTCGAGGAGGCAACGCGGGTAACGGCAGGACCGAGGGGGCAGGCAAGTTGGCGATGATGCCGGCAGCGACGGGGCATTTTTGTCCCAGTGGCGTGTATACTCCTTGGCGCTAAAGTATCGTGTGTTGTTTATTCCGCTTGCTTGTTGTTATTGTGATTGGCCTTTTTTTTTTTTCCTTTTCGCCCGTTCTCTTCCCCCTTTGCAGGCGGGGGGCGTGACTCAGTTGCGCTTTAGCTCCCCGTGAGTGTTGCCTCGTACCGCCTCCTCCGCCCGCCGTTGTTTTCAACCACTCTCGCTTTCGCGTTTGTTCTTTGTTTGCTTTTTCTCCTTGCAGGAGTAGGGGCAAGGCCTCGTTCAGGCGAGTATTGTCTGTCTCTGGTGACGCACGCGCACACGCGTGTGTCACTACTGCCTTCCATCCGTTGCTTATCGCACGGCGGGCAAACAACGTCGCTCTGCCGGTTGCAGGAAGTGGACGCACTCCCCACCCTCGCTCAGCACGCACATCATCGTGATTGTAAAGCAAGAAGGAGGAGGGAAGTAGGGGGTGACGGAGTAAGAAGCAGCAAAGGAGAAAGAAAAAGCAACAGAAACAGCAAGCAGAAAGAAGTAGAAGGAGAAGGAAAAAGAAGAAAAAAGCAAAGGAGGTGAAACGGAAAGTGATTAACAAGAACAAAGAGGAGGGTGGGGGGAGGGGGCAAATCATCGGTTGAGAAAAACCAAAAGAACATTGGCGGGGAGTTGGATCACCCCGGGAAGAGTAGCAGGAATAGCGGGAGCTCGCTCCGTGTGTTCCGACCAAGGAGGTCGTCCATGAGTGATTCTGACTTTCCCGAGCTTCCTTCATTCGAGGCCTTCGACACGGAGGACCGGCCACCGCCTCCTTCCATTGAAGACTACCCAATAGGATGCGAGGTGGAGCTTGTTGACATTGGCCCCGCGAAGGTGGCGCAAACGGCGGAGCTATGGGAGCCTTTTATGGACGAGTTATTCGGGCAATATCGGCGGTCCGTGCGAGTTGTGCGTCACCAGGGCGACTACACGTTTGTTGTGTGTGAAACTGAGCCTGATTTAATTATTGGTTGCACCTTATACCGCGCCTGCCTCAGTGAGCCCAAGGTGCGCTTCAAGAAATACATGCCAAGCAATGCCACGGAAGGTCCTATTGCCACAATCGGCGTTAACACGCGAGACGCCAATGACAACGGTCTCTTTGAGCTCTACACCAGCACCCACGAGGACGTGGTGCACGAAGCAGAGTTCGCGGTGCCTTCCGCGGCCTCTCCCCGTGGAAAAGATACCGTGGGCGCAAGTATGTGGGGCAACCACCGCCATTCACCAGGTGAATCTCCTCGACGTCCGCGTGGCGGCGATGGAGAAGCCAAGTCGGAGGTACCTTCCGCTGGGAAAGGTGATGCGGCACGTTATAAATACAACTACGCTACCAGGAAGGCCTATGACGCCCTCAGTAAGGAGAATTACAAGGAAGCGGTGCGCTACTATACAAAAGCGCTTAAATATAGCCCTGATGGAGGGGCAAGATGTCTATCAAACCGTTCTGTGGCATATCTCGGATTGCGCAATGTGGAGGCCGCCTTCTTAGATGCCACACGTGTAATTGAGTTAACACCTCAAAGTTTCGTTGGATACGTGCGTGCTGGGAATACACTGCGTGGGATGAAACGCTACGAAGAGGCAAGAACCTACTACGAGAAGGCGCTTGCGCTTGACCCAAACAACGAGACACTAAAGTATCTGCTGCTGAGTAACGCCATCATGATGTTGTACGCCTCCAAATATGAGCATCGTAAGGCAGCCTCTATTGCCTTGGACCGCAAAACTCTGAATGTCGTCCTTTTGGCGAAAAAGGACATGCGACCCGGCGAATTGGCGTGGGTGGAATCATCTGCGGCGGTGGTACTACTGAGGTACTATGGCCATGTAACGGACGCGGGCGACAGCGGCGTTCAAGGGGACCAGGACAAGGAAATCCCACCTAGCGTCTGTTTTCAGTGCTTCCGACCGCTGACGAGTATTGAGGAGTTTTGCAAAAGCCTACCTGAAGTTGAGCCCTCCACGCTTAAAAAGTTGTACAATGAACACAAGATTGTGCAATGTAATGGTCATTGCGGAGTTTTGTATTGCTCTGACAGCTGTCGGTCGAAGGCCTGGGCGGCGCACCACTGGGTGGAGTGTGTGACCCAAGGAAAGTGGTCTGAGGCGTACCGTCAGGTTCCTGGGCTGTTGAAGGATTTTGCTACGTCTTACAGCGCTGTGCCGAGCAGCGAGCGGCATAGCGGCAATAATATTCACCCTGAAAAGGGAGGCTGCTTGTCCCCTATTCTGGAGGACAACGTTGATGTTATTGTAGCTTGTGCTCGCATTGCCTGTCGTATGTTTGCCAAGATTCTGAGTAATGGACGACCCTTGGAGGATGCGGTTCACATCTTTGAGTGGATGCTACCTAAGGAGAGCACCTACAACTCCTGCGTGAGCCCGCCTACCAACAACTTGGTGCAAAAGAGCGTTATTGACGACCTGTTGATTCCTGTGTACAACGCATTTCAGCAATGCTTTACAGCAGAGGAGGCGCATTACCTGTCCTTCAATGCATTTCTTCACTCGTACGAACGTGCCAGATTTAACTGTGTGAAGCTGCGCATATCCGCATGGCCCGGAATTCGGGAGAAGGCAGGGAACTACATTGACCTTATGAAGATCCGAACTAGCGAAACCGGCGCCGCCCCTGCGGACGGTCACCCGAGAAGCGAAAACGCCGGCGGAGGGTCCCCCACAGACTCGCAACTCACTCAGTTGGGGCGTATAGTGAACACCCCGGCGGAGTCGGTGGCAGGCTACTTTGAGTGTCTGGGCGTCTTCAAGGTCTTTGCGGCAACGTTTGCTCCAAGGTGCGCGCAGCAGGAGCCGCAGGCACGCTACAATGTGAAGGTGCGGCCCATCATCGAGCCCGGCGCCATTATTCACATTGATGTCACGGAGAGTATCCAGCGGGACGAACAGCTTGTCTCGGACAGGTTACTCAACGAGGCGATTGCATAGTAACTACCTATGTTCCTCCTCCACCTCCCGCTCCGCCAAGGCTCCCCTCTCCATCTCGCTATTTTTCATCCAGGCGGCGGCCTGGGGCGAAACAAGGCTTTAAAAAAAAAAGTGGAAATGGGAGGGAGAAATATGAAGAAAGAGAAGTTAAAAAGAAAACGTGGTCGGAGGGAAGCGAATGTGTGAGTTACGGTGTCCATGGTCCGGAATAATGCGGATGGCAATGGAGCCCCACATCTTCCTCCCACTAAAAGACGGAATAAGCAACAAACAAACAGATGATACAAAAGCACCCTGAAGAATGTAGCAGAATATACAGATAGATAGATATATATACGCATATATGTAAGCAATCGACATTGTAAGGGGCACGACAGGCGCAGGAGGAACAATTGGAACGGTTCTTGGAGAAAATACGAGAGGGCGACAGGAGGGAGGGGAGGGGGGGCGAACACCTTTGAGTCGTTGTTGGTGTTGTTTTCTGATTCCTTCGGGTAATTTTACTGTAAGCTTCTATTTTTATTTTTATTTTTTTCTGAAGCACCTGCGCTCACATTCTTTCTGGCACCAAAGTGATACTTTAACTTGGTTTCACTTCCCAAGGGACAGTTGTCGTGCCCTCCTGTCGATGTTGTTTTGTTGTGTGTGTGTGTGTGTGTGTGTGTGTGTTGTTTGCTTCTCTTGTTTTGTTACTCCTTCTCTCAGTGGGTGGTTGTCTGCCTCTCCAGTCCTATCATATACGGGCTTAATTTGCCCTCTTTTTCTGCACTTCAACCCTCTTCATGCGTATTCTCTGCTTGTTTTCTATGCTCAAGTGTTTTATATATGTATATCTATACATAGCTGCCCATTGTTTTTGATCTACGGAGCAGTCGTGATGTCTGTGACTCTCACCTACTCCACTTGTGTGTGTGTGTGCTTTGTTGTTGGTGCTTTTGATTGGCTTTTGTTTTCTCCAAGTGGTTCTTATTTGCGTGTTTTTCCTTCTCCTGTTGTGCCCCTCTTTTGTTGTTGTTGTTTTTTCTTTTTCTTTTTGTTTCTTT
>NW_021704111.1:33958-36357 GCF_003719485.1 Trypanosoma conorhini | reverse complement strand
TTTGTTTGTTTGTTTTTCTTTCTTTTTTTTGTTTCTTTTTTCCGTCACGCGTTTGCCCTTTTTTTTTTGTTACTGTCTGTTTCGGTTTATTATTCCAATATGCGTACCGCCTTCTGTCTGCCTGTCGCTCTCTCTCTCTCTCTGCTTCTTTCTTTCCTTCGTTGTGGGGGGTGGGGGACAGCTGCTTTTGCTGCCGTGGGCATCTTTTTGCTCTCGTTTCTTTTTTTTTTTTTCCTCTTGGCGCTGCTGGTTGTCTCCGTCGCGGGGGGGGCACGTGCGCATGTATGAATGTATGAGTCGATGAAAAGGGCAACCCCCCTCCCCCCCATCCCCTCGTAGTGCTGTGCATGTAGCTACCCGTGCAAGGGCATTCTGCGCCTGCGCGTGTGTCCGGAGGCGCTGCTGCCCCGCCTGTGCTACCCCCCCCCCCCTCCCCTTCTTTACGGCCGTGGCCTCCCCCCTTCTTTCCCTCCGCCCTCTTTTTGTATTTACGCGGCACGCGTGCCTGTGTATTTGCGGGTGCGTGGGTATTTTCCGGTTTTATGCCCTATTCCCCCGCCTTTCTTTTTTTCTTGTTTTTGTTGTTGTTGGTCTTATCTGTAGACGAAGTGCTCGGCATGGGTGACGTATACTTTTGCAGCGCACGCATGCCCATTATATATATATATATATATAAACACACTCATACGCGAGTGGTATGACGTGCATGCGTGCGTGACAGCACCCCCTGCCCGCGCGCGGAAGGCATAAGCGGCACACAGACAAGAGAGAGAGAGAGGAGGGGAGGGGAGGGTGAATTCTTCGTGAACAGATTCTGCGAGTAAAAAAGTAATGAGGGAGCTAGAGTGGAAGGGGAAACGTGCGCAGAAAATGAACAGAATGACGGCCACGGCATTGAAACGGTGGGAGCAAACATAGCCAGGAAGGTAACCAGCGTGCGCGCAGAGTATATATGCGTTGTGTACGAACGGCAGCGAAAGAAGAGATGCTCTCCCCCCTCTCTCCTACACAAGCACACACGCACACGCAGAGAGAGGTGCGGTAGGAGTACAAAAGGAAGATAAGTAAATAAAAAAGAAACTGAATGGGGGAATGATGACGACGGCTGCCTATGTGTGTGTGTGTGTGCGTGTTTGTGTAGTTTATGAATGGATTGAAGACTTGAAATGCGTATTGTTTATGAATTCTCCTGCTTTTCTTGCTGTTGTTTTTATTTTGCTCCCTACTATTTCCTGAGGTGGTTCGGTTTGGGGGTGAAGTGCTACGAACCCGCGTGAGTAGTGCGACTCGCGACGTCTGGAAGCAGCACCAGCCAAACGAGGAAGACACTTCGGGCACGTTATTCTCCTCTGCCCACCACTCGCTCCCTCGCGTTCTCTCTGTGGGTGCAGAAGGCGGCGGGCGGTGCGTGTGTGTGTGTGGCGCAGTCCCTCCGTGAGCCAATGTTTGTGTGTCTGCCTCTCTGCTGGACGGCTGTTGGGCGAAACAGGAATAAAAAAAAACGAGGCGGGACGAAACGGGGCTGGAAGCCTTGGGGAAGTGTACAAATTACTGCCGCAATGATGTGCATTTCTCTCTTTTTTTTTTCGCCCGTTTATATATATATATCTCTCTCTCTCTTTCCCCCGTTGTGCCCATGCACTTTGTATACACCTGAAGACTACGTGGCCCCGTGAGCGGCGCGGCTTCCTGCCCCCGCAATACAAAAAAAAAACCGACTGCATATACGCAGAGCAAACAAAAAAAAAATTTTCCTCTACTTGCGTCATCGCACTGGGTCCCACTGGCGCTGTTGGGGGAGGAGGGGGTGCACCCGCTGCCTTTTCAGCGAATCACAAGATCTGTCGTGCTTTTTTTTTCTCTTTGCCAGCTGCACTTGTCCGTGCGTGGAGGTTGATTGCGTGAAGGGCCCAGCCGTGCGCGTGAGAGCGAGAAGGAGAAAGTGAGGCACCGTGTGACTGAGCAACCGGTGTGGCTGGACGAGCACAGTGTAAATAATACGAGGAGAAAAAAAAACGGGACTATGGGGGTAGGCCGGGGCGGCAGTTTCAGTGACGGTGGAGCGAAAGAGGTTTTTAAAAAACGCAAAAGAGTAAGGAATTCGGTTTCTCTGCTTTCTTGTATGGCTCCCTTTTCTTTCTTCTTGATCCTTATTCGTCTATTCTTTTGATGTGCATTTATCCTCGAGGGGTGGCGTGTGCGTTGTTGTTGTTGTTGTTTTCTTTATTGTGTTGTGGTGCCAGTCTGTTTATTGTGCCGATATATGACATTATATATATATATATGTCTATGGGTTGGTCGGCGACCACTCCTGCATTACAGTGCACCCACTCTTGCCGTGCTACCTTCACACACGCATGGACTCTCTCTCTCTCTCGCACGCACGCACGCACGCACGC
>NW_021704111.1:24659-33873 GCF_003719485.1 Trypanosoma conorhini | reverse complement strand
TAATACGAGGAGAAAAAAAACGGGAACGTATGGGGGTAGGCCGGGGCGGCAGTTTCAGTGACGGTGGAGCGAAAGAGGTTTTTAAAAAACGTCAAAAGAGTTAAGGAATTCGGTTTCTCTGCTTTCTTGTATGGCTCCCTTTTCTTTTCTTCTTGTATCCTTATTCGTTCTATTCTTTTGTATGTGCATTTATCCTCGAGGGGTGGCGTGTGCGTTGTTGTTGTTGTTGTTTTCTTTATTGTGTTGTGGTGCCAGTCTGTTTATTGTGCCGATATATGACATTATATATATATATATGTCTATGGGTTGGTCGGCGACCACTCCTGCATTACAGTGCACCCACTCTTGCCGTGCTACCTTCACACACGCATGGACTCTCTCTCTCTCTCGCACGCACGCACGCACGCACGCACGCACGCGTGTGTGCTCTCGCCTTACTTTTCTCTGGGCACTTGGAAGAGGGAGGCTAAGGCGAAGCGGATATTCTCAAGGAGGTCGACAGTTACACCGCTGCGTGTGTGTGGCTTTGAGTGCTCACACAGAGAGGCGAAGCGGAGGCAGGCGACCAAAGCAAAAGCAGACAAAAAAGGGGCGGTGCGTGTTAGTGGGCATCACGAACCAGAGGATGACGACGTCAACGAATGTGTCTGAGGCGGAAATGATGTCGTCCACAGCTGCCCCTCCGTCAGTGTCACTGCCGAAGGTGGTCGAGCACGCGCTGTCGTCGAGCAAAACGGTGGTCCGCAATGTATCACGGGCGATCCTCAACAGCAGCTCCGCCAATGAGGGACCGGGCCCGCACATGGGCACCCCAGCTGCAAAGAGGCGCATGTGCGGTGGGATGATTGGAGCACCGCGCCGCGAGCACACCCCAATGCATGGATTCAACGGATGCGAGGGAATGCAGGGTGAGGAGTCTAACGGAGTGCAGGCGGCAGCTTTGTCTGGCAGCCCTAGGAGCGCCCAGCTTCCGTCGTGGACGCCGTTCGCCGCATGGCTTATTGCCCTTCTTCTTTTCTCGGTGCTTGCGGCCGCGATGACTTACCGGTTTCTGCGCTCAAGGCGCTTGTCGCGTGAAGAGTACGAGGAACTCGTGGATGCGGGTGGCTCGGCAACGGCGGCGGTGGATGACACCAGGGGGAAGACACGCCTGGACGGAAACGCCTCGCGGCAGCGTTTCCTGCAGTCGCGCCGGGCGGCTGCACAAAAATCGTACGGCACGGAGACGCCCACAAAGTAGCCGGGCGTTGGAGCGGGGCACGGGGGAATAGGGAGAAGCAAAAGAGAAAAAAAATGCGGGGCGAAAAGCGCGGACCCCATAATTTGCTTCGGCTGCACGGCTGGCGTGGAAGTGTGGCCCGCGTGGAGGCGACGGGAGTGGGCGCAGTAGTGCCGTGGGTCGTCACGCCTGCCAAAACCGTCAACGCCCGCGGGCAGCACAGCCACGACGGAGAGCGGCTGGAAAGGGGCACGTGCTTCCCCCGCCGCTACGCGGCGAAGCAGAAGCAAGTGAAACAGATAAAAGGGCAAAGACAAAAACAAAATGAAACGGGCTGGAGAGAATCATGCCTGGAGAATTTGTGCGTTGGAAGGGCGTTGGTTACTACTTTGTTCCTTCTTTTTTTTTTTTTGCATTTATACGTGTGTGTGTTTGCGTTGCGACGCCAGCCACGATAAGCGTGAAAGGCGACGCACATCTGTACCTCTCAAACTGACCTGCGACAAAAAAAAAGAAATGAAGAAAGAAGGTGCTGGAGAAGAAAGGGGAAAAATGCTATTGGCTTTCGTTTGCTTGTTGCTGTGTCTTCAGGTGGAGACCTTCCTGCGGGCTGTCGCTGCGGAGGCGAGCTACACCACGGCTGGGCTGCCGCGTCTAACGCCCCAGGGCCCGGGTTGGGGGTACGCCAACCAGTCTGCGTGGCCGCGGCTGTGCCAAACAGGCAGGCAGCAGAGCCCTGTCTCCTTCTCCGAGCTCAAACCGCATGAGGTGGTCTACCTTAAGGACGCAGGGCCGCTGGCCTTCTCACGCGGCTGCACCTTTGCGGCGGAGAAAACAACACTTAAAATTGCGAACGAGGTCAACACTATATCCGTGCGGCTGATCCCCCTCGCTGACCCGCGCAATGAGCTCCCCAGCCCCTGCACCCTCCGCGACCCGACGACCCCGAATTCGACTGAATACCACCTTGCGTCAATGCACTTTCACTCACCCGCGGAACACGTCTTTCCACGTGCGGCCCCAGACGCGGAACTGCATCTTGTATTTACTCAAACACAAACGTCGAAAAAGACGCGCCTGATGGTAGTGGCGGTGCAGCTTATTGCATCAGATAAGGTAAACACCACCGCCGTGGCAGAACTGCGCCACATCTTGCTGGCCGGACCACTTCCTCCGAAGAATGCCTTTACGACGTGCACTCTGGAGGAGGACCTCGCCATTGAGGGGCTACTCCCACGGCGTAGAAGCTTTCTCGCCTATACTGGATCACTAACTACGCCCCCGTGCACGGAGGGAGTTCGCTTTGTTGTCTTGACCTCCCCGCAGCTCATCTCCAGGGAGGCTTTGAAGAGACTGACCCAGGCGTTCATGCAGGCGCGCCCGGGGAACCACGATGGCAATCGCAGAGCAACGCAGCCGCTGAATGGACGCATTGTGTACCGCTATTTTGATCGGAATCACTTAAACATGTCGAAGTCCAAGGGGGAAATGAAGGATTACTACCCGTACACTTCCTCGGAAGCAGATGTGTGGGGTGACGGAAAGTTAAAGAAAACAGCTCCATCCGACGCACTCGCCAGTTCAGACTTCGCTGACGCCGAGGCCAACAAACACGCATCACGTGGAAAGGTTCATGCGTGGCCCCATCCATTGCAGCGACATGAAGTGATATGGCTCATCTCCGCTGCCGTCATCCTTTTTCTCGTGACGGCTATCTTGTACCGGTGTCGGAACAGCAAAGACGGTGCCGGAGTCGGGAGAAACGAGGTGGAATCGCTGCTGCGCGAAACCAGCGGATACGGAACAAATCCTTAGAAAGTTGGGCCTCGAACTTGGCAGCATTTCCGTCGAGGAAATAGGGATATTTTTTCTTTTTTCTTTTCTTTTTTCTCGTCCTTGGGCCAACTGTGGCGTTCGCACAGTTGCTGCACGAGTTGGCACGGTGTGGATGTGTGCAGAACTCGACGACGACGACGACGACGACGAAAGAGAAAGTGGACTCAGCGTGAAGGAAAGGGCGAGAAAAGAAAGAAAAATAAGGGCTACAAATCCTTCACGTACAAAAGGCAGGGGAGGAAAAGGGATGGGTGAGGAGCCGATGGAGTATTTAGGAAGAGGAGAGGGACAAGGTGTGAAGGGTATGGGGTGTCCTTATATCCCCCTCTGTGTGTGTGAGTGTGTAGGGAAATATCCTCCGTCTCCCGTGAATGTGTGTTCCCCCTCCCTTTTTTTTTTCCTTCATTTTATTGTCGTTGTTTTGGATCTCTAAGCATCCCTGTCTGTCTGTCTGTACATCTCTCTGCCCGTGGCTTTCGCTGTCCATCAGTTGGCCCCTGTAAGCTCTCAGGCGTGCGTGTCGGCACAGATGCATGCATCCACCCCGAGCACACAATTCATACCTTCTTTCATTTTATTTTTCCTCTTGTTGTGTATATCTTTGGCTCTCTTGGCGCCATCATCCTGCATTGCGCCTCACTGGAAGCGCGTACTTGTGCAAACTCGCACACATACAGGGTGAGATAGAGAGAGAGCGCGCCGCGGCCCCCCACCATTCGCTACCAACATTATTATTGACGTCGTCGTTGTGGCACAAAGAGGTAGAAGAAGCGAAAAAGGAACACACATACACGCACTCACGCACAGTTTGGAAGAAGATATTTAAAAAAAGGGGGGGGGAGCGTGAGTGAGGAAGGAGTAACCTTTGCCTTTTCCTTCCATTCTGTTTCTGCCCAAGCATGGCCTTACCACACCTCCTTGCCGCCTGCAAGGACGCAGTGTGTGTTGCAGAGGATTACGGCGTTGCTTTTTATGCCCCAAAGAACCTAAAGAAATTTCGTGTGGAGTCGCTCAGCGGGGCGCGTGTCGTTGGGCTGTGTGTTTCGGCAAGCGCAGGTGGTGAAATGCAGCTTCACGTTGTTGACGCCGAGGCAAACTGGTTTCTAATCTCCCTCGCCCACGTGGAGGTACTGGCGTCCTCATCCATTAAGTGGGGCGAAGATTCTTCGCCAGAGCCTGGAAACAGGCCGGTCGTCTCGAGTCGGCGAGCTGCGCTGGACAGGAGCCGCGTGCAGAGGGAGGGGGGGATTTTGGAGGCGCACTTTCATGAGGCGCGGGGGGAACTTCATTGCGTCTTCCTCGCAGCCACTGGAGTCTACGAGGCGTCGCTGCGGGACACGTCGCTGATAAGGGCGGAGCAGATCATATCTTTCCCCATCGCCCTGCGTGACTGCACCATGGCAGCAGGAAGGTCAACTGGCCTGGTTCTCGTGGGGCAGCGCGGTGAGAGGTGGGCGCAGTACTCCATGCATGGCAATCGTGATGCTCACAGCCCCAGGCAGCTCGCGCTGCCTGTAGGCATTCAGAGCTTAACATGCAATCCGGTTCGCAACTCGGTGGCTGTGGGTGGCACACGCGGGGAGCTGGTAGTATTTCCTTCCGTCACTGAGAGCCACTACTTCTCGGATCATTGGCATCATACCCCCCTGACCGCCTTGAGTTTTTCAGTAGACGGCAATTCACTCTTCTCGGGGGCCAGGGAATCGGTGATGTTAGTGTGGAATATGTCTTCCTACGCCTATAAGAAGGTTGGATGTAGCCTAGGACCAATTCGCTGTATTCTGCCCTCTGCCTCTGCCTCTTGTGGATCGCAACTTGTACTCGCCTGCGCAGAGTCAACGCTTGCCACGCTTGACCTGCTGCAGATGCGAGTGGAGGGGTTTATTGAGGGCGTTCAATGGTCTGCGGCTGAGGCCTGCAGTGGACTTGTCGTGGGACGGTGGATGGGGCAACCTGCCGTGATTCTTACTGGGTTGCCCAACGTGCTGCGCGTGTGCGACCCCTTCACCCAGCAGTCGCTTTACTCGCTTCACATTTCCTCTCAGATGGAGACGATTCCCATTCCTCCTCGCCATGGCATTCAGCACGTGGGATTACTGAATGATAACCGGACGATTGTGACGTATGAAGAGTTTGCAGGCACTTCGCTTCCTCCCTTGCTGCGCTTCTGGGCCTATGACACACACACCAAACAACATGTGGAGACACAAGTCATTTACTCGCCTCACAGTAGTCGTGTGATTGCGCTGCAAACCGATGAAGTACGTGGACGCGTCTTTACGCTTTGTGCCAACGCGATGAAGTGTTGGGGAGAAGTAACTGAGAACGTGAATGACGCCTACGCCACAGGCCAGAAGGGTTGGGCAAATAAATCTACCTCGGCAACGCCATCGCACCTTGTACAGGACATGATTCTTGCCACCGATGGCTCACTGTGCTTTGTCTCAGACGACAGTGTACATGTCTATGGCGTAGCCAACGTCTACCCAGGGCAGCCTTGGCACCGCCTACTCACACTCACGCAGTTGGTTTCCTTGGCGCCTCTGCAGGAACTGCAGCTGCTGAGCGACAACCGAGTCGTGGCGGCCCGTGATGAGACGAGAGTGTATTTTTGGTCACTAGTCGTACCTCATCGGCCTGCAGTCATCTGGAAGGCGAATCACGCCAGTGTGAGAGCGATGTGTTCGTGTTCGGCTACCTCTGTTCTGGTGGCGACCAGTGATGGAGGGTTTAGCGAGCTCTGCGGTGCAGCGCAGCAGATGGGGGAGGAATTAGGGCGGCACGCCTCGGCGACCATCCCGCACCGCATTACTTTCATGCGGTGTCTTCCGGGGGCGGGGAAGGAGCGGGTGGCGGTGGTAGACGAGGTCTCCGGCTTCCGCGTGCTGCACGTCGCGCTGGCGGCCACCAACGCGCAGGAGGTAAAAGAGGGGCAGGCCGAAGAAGACGGTGTGTGGGTGCAGAAGTTCGAAGGAACAAGCGGCCAGGCACCGCGTGTCGGCGGCGACGAAAAGCAACTGGGGCACTTCTTCCACGACGTTGCCCACACCAACAAGCCCTCTGAGGTGGGGAGGGAGGAGTCGTCGCTGGGCGCGGCGCGTCGCGCGACGGAGGCGAAGAAGTGGCTGGGGGATGTCCTGGCGGATTCCGCCTACACGGCGCCGCCCATGAGCTCCGTGCTCTCGTCGTACCTCAAGAAGCGGTCCGGTATTCCAACCTTGTGAGCACCTGCGGCGGCCCTCAGCGTAGCGCAAAGCGGGCATGGAGGTTGGGGAGGGGGAAGGAACGGTGGGGTGGGTGGAGCCGGGCGAGGACGCAAACCAGCAGATGCACCGCAGCAGGGGGAGGAAAAGAGGGTGTGACGGAGACAACATCGTAAGGAACAAAATGAATGGGGGGAAGCGAAGTAAAAAAAAAAAAACCGTTTAAGGAATTTCCACTTAACGCGGAGCAGAAAGTAAGGGAGAGAATCCCACTGTTAATGCACACCCTCGTGCATTTGAGCTGAAGTGTCACATTATTATTATTGGGTTATTCATTTTTTTGTTTTCGTTGTTGTTGTTTTTTTTTTGTTCTTGAGCTTACTTGCAGACACCCCGGTCGCAACGCTGCTCGTTTTTCTTTTTATGCGTTTCTTTCTGTGCTCTCGCTGCTCTCTTTTCGAGGCCTGGATTGGGGCCGAACAAGTTGCCGGCGGTGAACGGATGCAGCATACCGCAGCTTTAGAGGATGCGGACGAGACCCTGCGGGTACTGCGACGTTGTTCAGTTCACTTGCAGTACTTCGGCGATGTTCGGCGTTGCATGCCAGCCATCCTTCAGCAGCAGCAGCTTTCTCAACGGCTGCTGCTACTCTATTTTTCCTTTGTGGCGCGTGATCTGCTTGGGGAGGACTGGAAGAATGACCTTGACGTTGGGAGCACGGAGAAGCGCAACTTGTTCGAGGAGATACGCCTCTGCTACAGCACAGAAACAGGAGGGTTTCATCCGGTGCCTGTAAACCACTGCGCTACAGGCGCCACATTGGCTATGACGCAGTGTGCGCTCCAAATGTTAAACCTCACCGGTCTCCTTCCCAATGCCACCGAGGAGTGGCTGTGCAGGGAGAAGGTCATGTCCTTTGTGACGTCTTGCCAAGTTGGGGCCGAGTGCCCGCTCTTTGGAGAGTCTTTTCTAGGCGCGTTTCAGGCAGCCCCGGCGATTGCGGAGGTGGATCTCAGATTCACCTACTCTGCTCTCGTCTCGATGGCGTTGCTGTGCGCACCGACACCACTTGCTGCTGTGCCATCGCTCCAAGACATCCTCCAGGCGGCCGTCAGCTTCATTTGGCGTTGTTGGAATCCACACGAGGGGGGATTTGGAGCGGTGCCCGCTGCGGAATCTCATGGTGGAATGACTTTTTGCGCGGTGGCGTCGCTGGCGTTGGCTGGTGCAACTTCGTCCTTGACGCGGAGCCGCCGTCATCTGCTGGCACGGTATTGCACCGCGCGCCTCTCGGGGGGGCCTGATGATCACGAGCTCGTTGGCAGCGTGGGGGTCTGTGTGCCGATCGTTGGGTACCAGGGGAGGCCCCAGAAGAACTGTGACACCTGCTATACGCACTGGATTGGCTCCACTCTCCGCATTCTTCAAGCCCTCGATGGCTCGGTGTTTCCCGTGGATGCTCTTCCCGTCCTCAGGTACATTGACGCCTGTGTTGAGCCCCATCACGGTGGCATTTGCAAGACCTTGGATGAATTTCCAGAGATCGTTCATACAAGCCTGGGACTTTCGGGTCTCCTCCTGCATGTTGATCCCCATCGCTTATCGAACCTGCGACCACCACATCCAGCGTACGGCTGTTCGTGGACTACGGTGCGAAACACAGGATTGCCTGAGCTTTTGCACCCCCCGCCGCGCACATCCTAGCATTGGGCTTATTTTTTACTGGACAGATGATCTGCGTTTTCCCTACTTCTTTATCAGCGGTCGTCTTGTCGGGACCGCCGCGCGGGAAGAAGGAAACTGCATGACAAAGCATCTGCTGCTGCCCAAACCGGTGAACGCGAGAAGGCGGGTGCCGGAAAACTTTGACATGAAAACGTGTTTTCTGCTTGACTTCACGAAGCTCGTCGTTTGGTTTGGCGCTTTTTTTTGGAAACCGCGCGCATCTGCAGGGCACTGTCTTATCCCGAATAACTCTGCCACTTTCATCTGTGTATTGTATGGAGGATTTTGCTGCGCCATTCGCTCGCCTCCTTTACTCATTCCCCCCCCCTTTTTTTTTTGTCTTCCCCTGTTGGCCGCTTTTTTGTTTGCTTGTTTGTTTTTTTGGCGTTGAATGCCTTTTTTTTCGCTGAGGTCCTATGAGGACGGGATGCGCATTATCGTTTCATGCAGGGCAACTGAACTTGACTCGGTGACGTCATTTGTTCGGGCAACGCGAATGCCCGCGCCTGCGGTTGTGTGTGCCGCTGAAACTACTGCTGGCCTTGTCACCGGGCAAGTCCAAGCCGCCTTGGAGGGCTGGGGATGTCGCACTTACGAAGATGTTCAGCGCGCGGGGGCGTCGGAGGTGGAGGTTGTGACCATTGGAGTCGGTGACGTTGTGCTGGATGAGCTCCTCTCGAACTGCGTCTCGCGCCACGTTGTGCGTGCGTGCCTCCCCGCAGCGGCTTCCGTTGCGGCGTCGTTGGTGGTCTTTCTGCCCCGCCATGATGTGCGACACAGTGGCATAGACGTTACAGCGCGACTGTTTCCGCAGGCCGCGGTCGGTGGCGGCGGCGGTGGTGTGCCCATTGCCGACGCCGCCGAGTACAGCCGGCTAATAGATGCGGTGACAGGCAGCCCCTCCTTCTGCCGCATAACCCGCTCTTCCTCCTTGCTGCTGCGGCTGAGCCTTGCGCGGGGGAATGCACTTTGTGCGGTGTGTATGTGGTGGCTGCAGGCGACGCATGTGCGTTCATTTTTTTCCACCAACGTACCGTGTGACGCGTGGCGATCCCCGCATCGCGTTGTGGTTCTCTCCGTGCGCGACACGAGTGAGTTGCAGCGGTGGGTGACTTCCATTGAAGCCGCCCCTCAGGTTGCCACTTCCCTCGCCGCGCAGTCCGCGGAGCGCCCTGCCCTGGCGGAGATGGAACTGCTAGAGGAGGAGTTGCGGACCGTTCGTGACGACGTC
>NW_021704111.1:9697-24634 GCF_003719485.1 Trypanosoma conorhini | reverse complement strand
GGCATAGACGTTACAGCGCGACTGTTTCCGCAGGCCGCGGTCGGTGGCGGCGGCGGTGGTGTGCCCATTGCCGACGCCGCCGAGTACAGCCGGCTAATAGATGCGGTGACAGGCAGCCCCTCCTTCTGCCGCATAACCCGCTCTTCCTCCTTGCTGCTGCGGCTGAGCCTTGCGCGGGGGAATGCACTTTGTGCGGTGTGTATGTGGTGGCTGCAGGCGACGCATGTGCGTTCATTTTTTTCCACCAACGTACCGTGTGACGCGTGGCGATCCCCGCATCGCGTTGTGGTTCTCTCCGTGCGCGACACGAGTGAGTTGCAGCGGTGGGTGACTTCCATTGAAGCCGCCCCTCAGGTTGCCACTTCCCTCGCCGCGCAGTCCGCGGAGCGCCCTGCCCTGGCGGAGATGGAACTGCTAGAGGAGGAGTTGCGGACCGTTCGTGACGACGTCGAGGCAGCTCGTGCGACCTTACAGCAGCAGCAGGCGAGAAATGGGGCGGTGGAACGGACGCTACTTGGCCTGCGTGAGGAGGTGCGTGGCCTGGAGGGAGCGCTGGAGTGCGCCACGGCACAAGGCGCGAGGAGGCAGTGGCAAGAAGGCAGTCGCCAACAGGTGGAGATGCTTAACGACGCGGAGGGCCGGCGGGTTGCCGATCTTCGCCGGCAGTTGGAGTGGGAGCTGAAGATGGAGGGAGAATGTTTGGAGCGCCACCGCGCTCGCCTGGCGAGCGTCTGGGATGAGGAAAAGAGGCGCACTTCGATGCATGGGGAGACGCTTGCCGCGGAGATTAGCGCCGCGCGACGGCAGAGGGAGAGGCTTTTGGATGACCTTTCACGGAGGAAGGGGCACGCCTGTCTCTTCGCCGGGTGGGAGGCGTCCCAATCGCGCTCTACGAGCAATGCGGCCTCGATGCGGGCGACCACGAACGACTTGGAGGTGCCGAGCCGACCGCACGGGGATTCAGGGCTGCATCGTCCGCGGCAGCGGCGCCAGGAGCTGCGTCAGCGTTGCGCCGCCCTCAGTGAGGAAAAGGAAAGGCTTGCGACGGTGGCGCTGAGGGTCCAGGAAGCCGAAGTCATGGACACGGATGGGGGCGGTGATGGGCGTAGGGCCGACGCTGAGCAGCGCCTGAGGAGCGAAGATGCGCGGCGAATGATGCAGGCGGCGCTGGAGGGGGAGGAGCGCGCCACGCGAGAAGCTCTTTGCGCTGTGGAAGAGGCAGCGAGGGTTGAGCGCATGGAGTTGGCCTGGGCGCTTCATGCACCGCCCCTGAGCTGCGTGTCTTCGTGCGCGTCAGACGTGGGAGGTCGGCTTCCCTGCATTCTGAGAACACGGCAACGCCGCGAGGTGACTCTGCACGAACTCGAACGTCTAAATCGAGTCAAGGCGGCGGTGCGGCGAGAGATGCAGCGAATCCAGCTGGAAGGCGTCACTCGTGAGCGGTCAGTGCACCAACTCATGGAACGGCTGCGGGAAGAGTCGGAGCAGCTGGCCCAGGAACGCCACGCATGTGTCGGGCTTGTGCTGAGCGAAGAGGCTGCAGCCAAGGCCGAGGCGGAGGTGTTGCGGCAAACACTTCAGCTTTTGCAGTCCTGCATGAAGCTGCATCTCCCGCCTTTTATGCTCATTTCCCCCGCAGGCGCCGGAGAGAGTTGGCACAGTGTCGCCTCTGCGCTGCCAGAGTTGTGCTGCCGTGTGCGGCGTGGGGTTGATCTCTTGCAGGGCAATCTGCGGGAAATGCACAGGAGGAGGGCAAACATGGCGCAGAAGGAGCGCACGACGTAGGGCTTAGGGTGTGCGTTGCTCGCCAAAGCACCATGCTTGACGTTGAATTTTCTTCTGCCGTGAATAAAACCTTTTGCCGTTGATGGAAACGTGAGAAGTGGGTTGTTGTTTGTTTGATTGTTTGTGCTTGTTGTTTGTTTGTTTGTTTTTTTTGCTTTTATTCCCTCTCTCTCTATTATTCTTCTTCGCCGCAGCCTTGTCGCGCCTAAAAGTCACTTCCACAGGACGTGCGTGGCTTCGAATAGGCCCCCCACATGGGCGATGCGGGCGATGTGAATCAGAGGCTCTTGGCAACGTCTACCGCCTCGGTGGAGGGTGTAAAGGCGAGTGAGCGGTGGCTGCTGGGGGCCAAGAGGCGCGGGGGCGACGCTGCCCCAAAAAAGGCGCGCAAAAAGCCAAGGACGGAGGGGCACGCACACGGCGAGGCAAGCGTGGGCGAAGAGCCAACGGAAAACGATGGCGGGGGTGGGGCTCGTGGCGACAACAGCAAAATAACTGTGCGTCATGACGTCTCCGCCACGGAGGCGCTGGTGCATCGGCTGATGACGTACGTCTTTGAGAAGTGCCTCGGTGGCCGTCACAACGCCTCTCACAACGAAGGAGCAGATTTTGAACCACCACCGCGTGCCGTTCTTCTTGCCGAGAGCTCCACCATTCGCCCAGCGGCGGCCTTTGCGATTCACCATGCGGTGTACGGCAGCAACAGCACGACGCAGAGTGAAAGGGTGGTGGAGGCGATTCTGCAGCATCGGAAGCAGCTGCGTGTGTGCAGCTACGATAGGGATCTTGTCGGTGGCTTTCTTGACGGTAAGCCGCTCCACACGAGACGGCACCTACTCGCGTTGGTCGTTAAGGGTCTTAGAGGCGAACGCATGAGTGAACTGCCGCAGACCCACAGCGTTGTTGAGGCAACACAGAAGAAGAAGCAGGATGCAGTCGTGTTGTTCAGTGATGCGAAGGGAAAAAGCCTCAGCAGCTTTCTGCAGGACTCATCTCCCTCTTCCTCTGATGCTGAGGAGGATGACTGAGAGGCGAGTTCGTGCGTGCTGGTGGCGTCTGCCGCTGCCACTGCGATTTACTGATCTAGTTTGGCGGGAGGGAGTGCGGGCGATTGCCACGGTGGTCTATGAAATGCGGAGTGGTGGCGGGGAAGAAGCGCGGGAGCGTGCTTTGGTTGACCGCCCCCCATTTTTAAGTAGCACCGCGTGGGCGACAGGATTGTCAGTGTGTGCGTCAAGATTTGTCTTGCACGGTGGCTTTTTTTGGTGTTTGCTTTATGGATGCTGCTGCTGCTGCTGTTTTTTTTTTTTTTGCGCCGTCGTTGGTTTCTTTTGCGTTGCTGGCGAGGAGCTCAGGAAGTGGGATGCAAGCTGGCGCTGTTTCCGCGGCTGGTGGCTCTCCCACTCAAATGGGCGCGCCGAGGCCTGCAGCAGGGGCCCAGTTGAACGCACCGAGCCGAGCGGAGCCTGCGCGTGCCGTCATGCAGTACCGCCTTGGCAGCAACGCCGACTTGGAGGAGAAGGTGCGCAGCGGCGATGTGGTTATTGGGCGCCTGCGGATATTTAACTGGTTTGCGGCAGGGATCGCCTTCGTCGGGAGCCCCCTGTTCCCCAGTGACGTGGTGCTGAAGGGCATGGAGGACAGGAAGCAGGCGCTCCACGGCGACATTGTGGCGGTGCAGCTGTCTTCCGAAGAGAACTGGCCGGCCCTCGACAACGACGACGACGACGTGGAGGATGACGGGCAGCTGGATGCCGGTGGCCACAGCCGCGGCGGCGCAAAAGAGGTCATGCCGAAAAAAATGGATGATGGCCGCTCGATCACGCGGTGGGTGCGGGACACCACGCGGCCCGGTGAATCTTCCCCTGAGTGTCGTTGGGCGAAACGAATGTCGGCGCCCGCCGTACATGACTGGGGCGGCAAGAAACCCTTTGGTGTGGTGGTGGCTGTTCTCGAGCGCAGCTGCCCATTGTTTGTGGTGGCACGTCTCTGCGACGGCGCATTGGCGCCCAACGAGGTTGTGAGAAGTGATCGTTACTATCAATTCAAATGCTTTGATCCGCTGTTGCCCAACATTGCCGTCTTTGGGCGAGACATTCCCGTGCCGCTGCACGCCACGCTAGGAGCATCCTTTTTTTCCCTGCGCCTCTTGACCCGCGGAGACGGAGACTTCTTTTGGACCTCCTGGAGGTTCCTCACGGGCAAAATTGTAAAAGTGCTTGGTGAGGTGGATTCGGTACAGGCCAATAGCTTTGCGCTGTGCAGCGCGTGTGAAATTAACATGTCTGATTTTTCAGAGGAATCGTACGCCTGCGTGCCCGAAACGTTTGCGGTGCCAGACAAGGAAACACTGCTGCGTATGGGGCGGCGTGACCTTCGCGAGGAGTTTGTCTGCAGCATCGACCCGGCCACCGCACGGGACTTGGATGATGCGCTGAGCATCACCCGTACGCCTGGCGGGTATCGTGTGGGGGTGCACATTGCCGACGTCTCCTACTTCGTTCCCGCCGGGTCCGCACTGGACGAGGAGGCGCGTGAGCGCTCCACCAGCGTCTACCTGGTGGAGAAGGTGATCCCCATGCTGCCGCGCAGGCTGAGTGAGGACTACTGCAGCCTGAACACTGGCGGTGACAAATTTGCCTTTTCCTGCCTATTTCACCTTGACCACCACGGCAAGGTGACCTCCGAGTGGTTCGGTCGGAGCGTCATTCGGAACCGCTGCCGTTTGACGTACGACGACGCACAGCGTATTCTTGACGGCGACGCGACTGTCTTTGACACGCTTGACTTCGGTGACGCGCCGCGTTCGCAGCAACTTCAGGACCGCGTTGAGGTTTCCGTCCGAACACTGTTTGAGCTGGCGTCAAAGCTGCGGATGGCCAGCCTGGGCCGCGGCCGCCTGACCATTGGAAACATGAAGGTTTGCTACCAATTTGAGGACATCGCGAATCCTACCTTTCCTCAGGGCTTTGGCATCTCGCGACAGATCGAGGCCAATTGGCTGGTGGAGGAGTTCATGCTGCTGGCCAATGCACGTGTTGCGGAGAAGATTGTGGAGTACATGCCAGACCAGGCGTTGCTGCGACGTCACGAGCCGCCGGATCGCAAACTGGTCTTGGCTCTGAAGGCTGCACTAGCCCCTCTCGGCCTGGAGATGCGGGGCGGTTCGAGCAAGTCGCTGCAGGAACTGCTTGAGAGCGCGAAGAACGCTGCGTTCTACGACGGCCTGTGTGTTGCGTTGAAGTATGTGTTGCGGCAGGCGGAATACTTTGTGAACGGCTGCGAGGAGATGGAGGCGTGCAGGGGCCATTATGCGCTTGCGATGCCGTGGTACACACACTTTACGTCCCCCATTCGTCGCTACTGCGACATTATTGCCCACCGCCAGTTGCTGTGCGCCCTGGAGCTCGAGGCTATCGTGAAGGGGAGCCGGGCTGGGAAGGGCGGCCGTCGCCGGGCGGTGCAACCTGGCGGCGTCGACGTCAGCCAACTCTCCACCCGCGACTACTTTTACCCCGTCAGCGAGGTGGAGGACATTGTGGCAAGGGCCAACGCAAAGAAACTAAAGGCCCGTCAGGTGAGCGACGCCTCGCTGGGCGTATTTTTTTGTTTCTACCTCAAGGCTCTCAGGCGCGTGATGGGTGGGGGCGGCAGCGCGGGAGGGCCCCGCTTCACCCCACGCGTGCGGGCAGTGGTGGTGCGGGTCGTGGCAAAGCGAAACATTTTCAGCCTCTTCGCGATGGAGGTGGCGCAGGAGGCGCAGGTCAGTTTGAACGACAAGGAGCAGCGCTTCAAACGCGCTAAATCCGTGGACGACGCCGCGGGGGATGGCGGCACGAAGAAGGAGAATAAAAGGCGGCCCGCTGAGGCGGAAGCGGCAAAGGCTCCAAACGGCCTGCGCATTAACTGGGGACCCCATCCCTTGACGGGTGAGGAGGTCGTGGAGGAGGTGCTACCGATGACGGCCATGACAGCCGTGCTGACCATCAGCAAACAGAAGGGCTACGAGGAGCTTAAAATGCTCGTTGACCCTCCGTGGGAAAGGGAGGGGGATTTCCCCCCGATTCCCAAAACACTTATGAGTAGTTGATACTTATCATGTGTCTCCTCGACCATGTATTGCCACTGCTTTAAATAGTGCATGCATATAAAGAAAGATATGGACGTAGTCTTATACATAAACATTGAAGCACTTATTCGCATTGACCTACAAGAGTTCTGTTTCTTCCACCTTCTTTCTCTCATGACGCTGCTATTGTCACTTATTACCTGTTTTTTACGTATCTAATTTGCTCTTCTCTTCTCTCTCTTTCTTTGGGAAAATAACTTACGTTACTTTTCCTTCTTATTTGTCGTTGCTGGTGCTTTTTTTTGGCGCACAGGCACCTGACACACACACACACACACACACGAGGATTAGGTACACGAATCATTGATGTCGGGACGGAAGAAGTCTTCGAGGGGGTCACATCCAACTGTTTCACCTACAGATGAGGATGGGGCCGCAATTTCTCTCCCTGCTGACATGCTGCTGCCTGTCGTTCGCAAGCTAAGTCTTCGTTGCAAAGAAGTTGCTTTTCGTCCTGCGCACAGCCGGCTTGTTAACCTGAATTGCACGCGACCACATGGGGCTCTGCAGGAGGGAGAACTCCGTGCCAGGGCGAGCTCGCCCGAGGTTCCCGAAACTTTGTTGACTGACATTGTGACAATGGTCAATGATTCCCAGAGACTTCTTCGTCGTGCTCCAGACTTTAGTCTCGAGACGGTTTTCACGAACGCCATGGATTTGTTGCATTCCGCTGCTTTTCGGCTTAACTGGCTCGACACGGTGGCAAAATCCTGCGACAGTGCGGTGGCGTACCCATTTACTGCATTTCGCTTTATGGGGCCTCGGCCGCTAAGCTCCTCAAGCGCCGCCCTCCCAGCTGACGAAGGGGTCCAGAGGTGTGTGCGGACGGCCGAGACTATACAACGGATCCTGCGGGTTTTCGCTGCTGCCTCCAACAATAGCCAGTGGCAGTTGCAACACCTCCTCTTCCACGTCGTGCGAAATGAAAAGGCTTCTGTGAAGGGGCTGGTCTCGGTCAACTACAACAGCCGCCACATTACGGTTTGTTGCGGTCTCTACTATTATCGCGTGGATGTACTGGATGAGGATGGATTTGTCGCTGATGCAGAGATTCTCGCAGGGCGTCTGCAGGCTGTTCGGGAACACGCAGAACGCACGGAACGGGCACTTTTTGAACAGAAACTGTTGCCCGATGCCCGGGAGGAACTGCTGGCATTCTACCAGCTTCTGGGTAGCCTGACGAAGATTGACCGTACGGAATGTGCTGCGGTCATGGAACGCCTGAAGAACTCTGACCCTGCCAACGCGGCTTCTCTTGTCGACATAGACACGGGGATATTCACGGTGGTTCTCCAAAGTCTGGACAACAAGGCGGCGTCGGCTCGATGGTACAGAAGTGCCCTTGTGCTTGAGGAGCAGGAGGAGACGGGCGTGCTGGCGGTGCGTGGACACTCCATCTTGGTCCACGGCGAGGATCTTATGGACTTCCTCACGCGGGTCTTCTCCCGGGACGCCGCGTCTGACGGGTTGAGCAAAAGCGGGGATGAATCCTTCGGCGCGGGGAAAGCTTCTACCATCGACGGAGGGCTGCCTCCGGGTGTGGAGCACTTGGATTTGTGGCTGCAGTGGAAGCACCGTAAACCTATGCGGCCCTACGCGGTGGCCAAACCCGCCCCACCCGCGTTCCCGCTTCCCATTTCACAGGAGACTGGCCTCTCTTTTGTCCATCTTTGCATGTCTGCCGTTCTCGCGGTGCAGCAGGTGTTAACGCCCTGTACGGAATTTCCGACAGTTTTAGTTGCCTTTCCACACCGGAGGGGCGGACTGTCGGCGGCGTTGATGTATTCATGCGAAGTCGAGGCCTTTATTCGCTCCCTGTGCTGTGGGTCCGCGCTGGTGGAGCGGCATGCCACAAAAGAATTAGCTCTCAAAGCTTTACACAGCCTGGCGAAGATCATTGACGTTTGCTTTCATGAAACGTACCCCATCTATTCCATGGCGAAGTTGCTCCTTGCCGAAGGAAAAGCGACAGCGACAGGCGCTTGCGTGGACAACGCCATTTTGGGCATGGTAGACCTTCATGTTACAATTGGTATGCTGGGCTCAGGCAAGAAGGCGTTGGATTGTGAAACATGTCTGCCATTGCCCTCGCGGTTTGCGCTCACCTGTGGTGCAGCGGGGCGTATTTCGCAGAAGTCATCCGTGCGGGGACCCTCGGAGGCCACTTTGAGTTGTGCCGCGCTGAAGGTGTCGGAAGCCAACGAGGCGTCCACGTTGGGGGCGCAACTAGCGGCGTGCATTGCGGCGAAGTCTCAGGAGTTGCTGTCTTTAGTTTCCAATGTAAACCCACGTTAGCATTTTCCGTGATTTGTGTAGGTTTCACCTCGCGTAGAGGGGATTCGTATGGATATGGACATGTACAAAGGTTTCACCGGCCCCATTAGCCGTCTTTCCGCCCCCCCTCTCTCCCTCTCTTTTGTTTCTTTGTGGGCGGCAGTTGGGGATGTTCTCTTTTGCCTCTGACTTGCTTCGCTTCTCTCCGTCTCTGCTCGCCTCCGCTCTGCTCTTTCCCGGTGTCGCTGCGTTGCTTACCGAAAGCAAAGTTGTAGTGGCCCGTTGAGGGAAATAGAAAGAGCGCGCGCGCGCGTGACAGCGGGGCACGCGCATGTGTGCCATGCCCGCATCGCCGGCTGCGGAGCCCACGCCACTGGCCGGGAGCAAGAACATCTCCGTTGCCGTGGAGGGTTCGAAGCTGTTCATCTACAGCGACCTCTCGCGGGACTTCGGTGTGAGCTCCTCCGGGAAGAGTCTCATCATTGCCAGCTCCAGTGGCAACAAGCCGATTGGCGCCACAAATGCCTTTCTGGGGCTCAATTTGTACTGTAAGAGCGCGGAGAAGCGCCGTTTGACGGAGGATGCGACATCAGAACTGCATGAGATGACAGCACTGGGAAACTACTGCGAGTGGCGCATCGAAGGACACACGCTCTGTATGGTGATTGACTTCAACAATGTTGGGGACAAGGTGGCCACCACGGGGAAGTCCGTGTTGCTCGCTTCCTCCGGAGGAAACAAGGCGGTGGGGAAAACAGGAATAATGTGCGGGTTGAACTGCTATGTGCCGCTTGGCAAGGAGCTTCGCATCGAAAAACTTTCAACGATTGCTAAGCCTGGCGTCGCAGTAGGAGATGTGGTGAACCTGGGCGATGGGTTTGTCGTTGCGGTGGAAAGCGGGACACAGGTCACTGTACACTGTGAGTGTGAGAAGGCAAAGGCGGGGGTGGCAGTCGCCATGCCCCCCTTTACGCTGAACGGCGAGATCACTCTCGCACTGATGGTAAAGTGGACCGACAAAAAACGGAAGACGGAGGGGAAGTCGGAGCAAATGGAAGAGGGATTTGCCGCCGTGTCTTCGAAATGGAAAAATCTTTTGTTGCGACGCGGGGCAATGGAGAAAGGGGAAGACGAGGGCGGCGGCGATGGTCGTCGTATTGATCTCGACCTTCGCTTCGACCCTACTCAGTGCTTCGGCCGCTCCACCTCGGGGAAATCCATGACGGTGGCAACCTCTGCCGGCTGGTGTGACGTTGGCAATGGAATCTCCATCAACTTCAATGCGTATAAGCCGGCGCCGCAGTTGGACCAGGCGGAGATCAAGGATGCGGTGCAGAAGGTGCTTGGGCGGCGAAGCGCGGAGGAGCTCTCCTCTCTCTCCTTCAGAGTCGTCAAGGAGGAGGTGGGGGCGGTGTTGGGGCTGAAGGAAAATGACCTGGGAGCCCTGCAGAAGGAGGTGAAGGAGGCCGTGGCGGAGCACATGAGAAGTTTGGCGTCGTCTGACCCGTCTATGGTGGTCAAGGCAGCTGTGGACGAAGTGCTTGCTGGGCGATCGCGGGAGGAGGTGGCGACGCTTTCCTTGAAGACTGTGATGGAGGAGGTTTCCTCGGCGTTGGGAACGGCGCACGGGGAGCTGGGGGATGTGAAGGAGCACGTCAAGGCCGCCGTCGTACTGTACCTCCGGCGCAACGTTAAATAAGTAATGGCGCGGAAAAGAATTAAAAAGAAAAAACCCGTTGGATTGTGAGGGGCAGCGAAAATAGTAAGAGAGAGCGAAAAGGCGCGTGCTTCAATGTGTCCCCGAAAGAAAAAAAAAGCGAAACGGCGGCCCGATCGTAATCGTTGTGTGCTCGCGGCTCCGCACACACACACACACACGCTGTGTGCCGCTGCTGCGAATATTTGCTGGGCGCGGTTGCCTCGATGGAGGCCTGGCCCCCTCCTCCTCCTCCCCTCTTTTGCTTCCTTCCTTTTGGCACGTTGGGGATCCGCGTGCAGGCGCCTCTCACGGCTGAGCTTGTGCTGTGCCCCCTCCACGTCGTGTTTCTTGCCCTCTCCCCCGTGTCTTCTCCTTTTTCTTGGCGCCTCTCTCTCCGCGTACGGCGCTCGCCTTTTCGCCGCCGCCTTTCCACATCGCCGTGAGGGGGGCGAAAATCCCAAAACCAGGAATAAAAACAAAAAAGAAGAGGGTGCGGGCGGGGGAGGAAGAGGGGCGGCGGCAACCAACTAGAAGCAGACAACGGCCCATGCGCGGCAATGCGGAGAAGATAGACGAGGTGGCAGACGTTCCCGGTGCGAGCAATGTAAAGTATATTCTTCGTGGCGCAAAAACCCTGAGACTGATCGTCAACTTGGACTCTAAGCGAGACAGTCACAGGGTGGCGATAGCCCGCGGCGCCCCCATTGAAGACCTTCCGGTGACGCTAGACCTTAACGTGATCTCCTTCTCCGAAATGAAGGACGCAAAGTTTCTGGAACTGGAAGGGGCGCTGAAGGAATTGACCAATGCGGGCCCCAACACCAAGTGGGCCGTGGATCGAAGGTTACTGATTTTGGCGATTGACTTGTCGGAGGGGCCAAAAATGAGCAGCGAGCACGCGCCAGGGACGAAGTTCGAACTCGCCTCCATCAAGGCGAATTCGCAGCTAGGCACATCGGGTTTTCGTGTAAAAATGAAACTCCACTCCGTTGGGGGTGGAACATGGCCGTTACTGCTGTCGCCACGGAGTCTGGCCAATGTGACGGATGAAGCTTCCCCTGCGAGCGCCGTTGCGAGAAGGTTGGATTTCAGTCCGCCTGTCTCGCTGCCAAGACTGATGGATTCACGTGGGGCGCAGTCTGACGTCGTGGAGCTTGACGAATGCATCACGTTGGATCTGTCAAGGTTGCCTGTCGTGCGGTTGCGTCTCAATGTCGAGGGCAAGTGTGGCCAGATAGTCGGCTTCACTGGAGACATTCTCTCGGGACTCGGCATTAGTTTGAAGGTGCAGATTTATAGGAAGGCGGACTCGCCAGTACGCGCGCGTCGCCCGGGGAAAAAGGAGAACGTAAACGTCTACAAGGAGGAATGGCCCACAGGAGAGAGCCTCCTCGTGGTAGAGTTTGACTCCTCCAAAGGGAGTCTCGACCCAGATGGAAAACCCAGACGCAATATTAGCAACGCCACTCGTCTCATCGTAGATGAGCAGTACATTGTGGATTTCACGGCCACCGCCCCCATTGAAGTTTTGCCAACATTCCCAGAGGTATTTCAGAGTGTGATCAACTATATTAGCTCGACAGACACCCCTTTGCCCTCCTTGAATATGCCGGCCGTGCGGGAGGCGGTCGCAAGGCATTTTCCAAGGTGCAGCATGTCGAGAGAATTGAAGACGCTTGTTTGGGAAGCCGTGCGCTGGTACATTATTAACGAATATATGTCCCACGAACACTACGAGGCAGGGATTTCCCCACCGGCTATAGGTGCGGTGTAGAAGACGGAGCTGGAGATGGTGGAAAACGAGAGTACGGTCTGTTTTCTTCAAATGTGTGCCTGAGGTGTCTTTCAACCAACTAATGTCAAGAAAAAAGTGTGTGTGTATTTTGCTTATTGTTTTCCTCACTGCAGTGGGATCTGTTATACCCCATTTGGAAGCTGGTACGTGTGCGTTACCTTCCTCTGTGTGTGTGTGTGAGAGTTGACCTTGGAGACGGTGTTCACTGCCCTTGCGTGTGCGACTCGGGCGCGGCGGCCCCCGCACTAAGGCGTGACTGTTAGGCCCGTTTGGGAAATGAAGGAGACTGGAGTGTAGGGCAGTGGCGCGTATCAAAGAGGTGTGTTTGCTTCAATGCAACCAGGAAGGTCAACAAACGTCGAGGGAGCAACAAAACATCTATATGTCCAGTTCCTTTGCACGGTTTCTCTCTCTCTCTCTCTCTCTTTTCTATCCCTGAATGCGTGTCGCCACGTAATCATATGCCGCTGGAAGTCGAACTTCCATTCTTTTTTTTTTTTTGCCTCCCCCCTGACTCGGTTAGTCGCGGTTTGACGGGTGGCGTTCTCTCACCGGCCACCGACGCAGCGCCACACTTCTGTCGCTTCACGGCGCAGCGGAACAAAGTCTCCACGCAAGCAAGCATCCGCATCTACAGCCAACACCGCAACTCCCCCCTCATGGCGAGGCCGGCAACGCGCGTGAGTGGAGAGGTTGGGCAGCAGAACCAGGAAGGTCGCCGGTGTGGCAACGGAGGGGGAGAAAACGAGACAAATTCGAGTGAGTGTCCGATCTTGCGCTGTCCGGAGTGCCTAAATGGTTTTTCAACATGGTCTAGGCTTACTGCACACTTAAACGCCTCCGCACACTTTTCCGCGAGGTGTGTGACGTGCGGAGAGCAACTGCGGTGTTACGGGCCCACACACCCGTATCGACATGAAGCCGCAACAGGGCACGTCGGATTTTTTGGTACTTTTTACACGCGTAGTGACTACCGCTTGGATCACCCTCCTGTGTTTACCCACCCACAGTATCGTTGCGTGTGTCGCGTAACCTTTCTTTGCCCCCTGCAGCTTGCACTTCATTTACGTATGGAACACGCTGTGACTGCGATCCCCGACGTAGCCGTTTGTCGCACGTGTAACATGCATGGTTCCCTTGCTGAGTTGGCGGCGCACAGGCTGAAGCGGTTGCTGCTCAAAGAAGATGACGTGATTGAAGTTCCCGGGTTTTCCCCTGCCCCGTATCTGGTGCGTTGGCCAAAAATACCACCATGGACTGTGCAGAAAAAACCGTATGCCGTTCTCTACCAATGTCCTATCTGCGTCTCGGTTTTTACCTCGTGGGCCGCCATGGAGAACCACATAGAGAAGAATTGTGTGTGTCAATGCATGCTGGACCCAATTGGTGCTCGTTCTGGAAATACGTCACACGCCGCCGGCGCCCATCGGTTCTCACCGGAGGAGTTTGAGGTTCTCTTGGACACGAGTGAGCCGGAAATGTTGTCACTGCTCCAGGGGGCTTCACAGCGGCAAGTTGGTGATTCAGCCCAAGAGGAGGATCTCGTCCTGGTGTTTCAGTGTCCAGTGGAGACCTGTTCTCGTCTATTTCTTACGCATGGTGAACTGCAGGAGCACATGGAGGAGCAGGCCCACTTCCCTTCCGCACCTGGAGCGGAGGCGGAGGGTGCGACCCAAGATGGGCTATCCTGGAAGTGCAACCTCTCCGACTACGAGGTGATGTGCTCGGCAAGGCGGCTGGTCGAGGAATTCGGCTTGTCGAGATGCCCCCACTGCTGCCGGGTGCTGTCGCACGGCATGGAGACCCATCATCAGCTGTTTCACCCGGAAGCGTAGTCTTTGCTGTTGTTGTTGTTGTTGGCTCAGGCTTTCTCCGCCATTGACGGCGCCGCCCTGGTGACGAGGGCGGTTGACGAACTTGGTCCACCAACGCGAGTCAAAAGCAAAGCAAGCCAACCCAATGAAACAGATGCTAAAAGACCAATGAGAAATCACAAGGAAGTAAGGAAAACGAGCAGTGAAGTAAATGCAACTTCTCAGATGTTTTGTGTTGTTGCTGCTGTTGTTGTTGTTTTTTTTTCTGCCGCGTGGCATCAGAATCCGAATGGAGGCGAGAGCAGCGACAAGTAGGGGTGATATAATTTTTAAAAAAAATACAAAGGAAGAGAAAGGTGCACTGGTTTCGTCTGTAATACGACGCATAAGAGCTTCTTCCGCTACGGAAAGGGGTTTTTGCCTGTGGCACCTTTCGTGCATGCTCCATGATCCATCAACCCTCGGATCCATTGGAGGGAGAAAGTGGGGTATTTGGTTGTGTGCATGTATACACATTTGGTTTATTCCTTCGCATTTGGTGTTGTTTTTTGTTGCCGTTATTTTTTTTTATACTCCGTTTACCCTACTCCCTTCTTTCCTCCTCACCTTCCCTAATTACGGGCGAGGATGCATGTGTGTGCATCTACGTGTGTGTTTCCCTGTGTGTGCGTGGTGCGGTTGTCTCCATACGAGTCTCTCCTCTTGTGATTTGGTTGTTGTTGTGTGGTTTGCGCTTCTTTACGGGCTTTTTTTTTACTGCCCCGTTGCGTGCTTCAATTGCTCAAGTGTTTTATTTTTACTTCTTCCTCTTCCATTTTATGTGCGTCAGTCGTGGTGCGGACAACCGCTTTGCGTCGTTCGCTTTGCTCGCGCCGGCTCTGTGTGCGTTGCCGAGTGGATGCCGCAGGCGGCGGTTTACCGGGATTCATCGACGCGGTGCGGGCACGTGTACTGATGGCCTCCGCCGTATCTCTCGGCATGCGTTAGGGATTCCTCTTTCTTTTCGTCCTCACTTTCCGTGTTACTCCACCGCCACCACCACTGCTGCTGCTGCTGCTGCTGCTGCTGCTGCCAATGATCATCGGCTTGGTATAAGTATATCTCTCGTTTTTGTTCTTGTCTTTTTACTTCTTTGGCTGGTTGGTTGGACCGTCCTCTTCTTCTACTGCCGCTGCTCCCTCGGCAGCCCTCGCGTGTTTGACTCCACGGAGGCTTGGGGGCACCGCTGGGCCGGCGCCGCTCCCGCTCCCCCGCGCCACGCGCGTTGCGTGTCCCACCGAGGTCCATGTGCCCCCGTGGCCGATGTGCGGTCCGCCGTTCTTCCTTTGGCTTATTTTTTCCGTTTTTCTTTTGCTTGCTTCTGAGTGTTTTCGATTGCCGTTTGTCGAATGTGTCGTCCCCCTCTTCCCCCCCCCCCACCACACACACACACTCCTCCTCT
>NW_021704111.1:0-9109 GCF_003719485.1 Trypanosoma conorhini | reverse complement strand
AGTGTCGTCCCCTCCCTTCCCCCCCCCTACCCCCCCACACACACACACTCCTCCTCTGCCGTGTGAAGGGCGCCAAGGGGACCCCTTGCGGCAAAGCCGTTGACGAGCGTGATGGTACTGCAAAAAGAAGGAAAAAAAACGGCTGAAAGGGAGGAAGAAAGGCGCTTTTTGTGTGCTTGTGCTTGTGCTTGTTCTGCTGCTTTTTAAGCAATGAAAAGTAATAGTGTACTTGTTACTGTTTTCATGCTTCGTTCTATCTCCCCTTCACTTCTTTCGTGGTGTCTTTGCTTGATGGCGTTTGTGTGGACAAGGCGTACTGCTTATTTTTTGCTGCGTTTTTTTTCCCCCCATGCATTGCTGATGTATCTTTCGTCCTTCTCACCTCTTTGTGCAGTCTCTCTGTGCAGGATTCATTTACTTTTGTTTTTACATCTTTTACTACGTGTACATGCTACTCTGCATGCCGGCAGTGCTTGCCGCCTTTATCTGTGTGTTTTTCTCCGGCAGCACCCCCCCCCCCTCCCCCACACACACACATGTGTCTATGTACATACATGCCGATCACGCCCTTTTTTTCTCTTTTTCTCTCCAGGCGTGGGTGACCGGTTGTTTGCATTCCCCTTCTCTTTCCTTGACGGTTGTGCTTTCATGCATTCATTTCTGTCCCTGCCTCACGCAGTGGTTGGGTGGACGTGTCCATCGCCCATGCATCTGTTTTTGCCTCCTGCTGTGTCGCCGTGCCGTGTCGTGCCGGACAACGCAATTTTTGCCGGAAACTGTTCGGCAGAACGCCCCGGGCCTGTGGGAAGTGAAGGGGGATGGTTCGTAACTAGGTGCGTCTCGTGATGGGTGTGGAGTGAGCCGACATCAGAGAAGCGGCCTGCGCCACGCTTACGTGCTGCAAATAAACTGCGGTGAGCAGAAGTGACGGGGTGGGAGGCGGGCTTGGATGCTAACCCACAATACCCCCAAAAGGTAAAGAAAAAAAACGAAAAAGAAAAGAGAGAGAAGGAGAGAGAAGGCGACAGGAACATCGTTTATTATTTCTTTTTGCATTGGACTGATGGTTTTTTTTAGTATATATTTTTTTCCTGTTTGTCATTTCTCTCTCCCTCCCTCTCTCCTGCGTTGGAGATGGCGGTGCGGTTTTCTTGTTTTGCGACACCTGACCGTACACGGCTTACCTCATCGCATTGAAGAGAGTGTCGCATGCTTCGTTGTTGCTGTTTTCTCTGCGTGTGTTTGTCGGCGGCTTTTTTTTTCTTTCTGTGCGTTTGCTTGTGTGTGTGTCTGTGCGAATCCGCCTCCGGCGGTGGCGTGGAGGTCCCTGAAATGTGTCGCTGCTCCCCCACACCACGCCCACCACCCGTGCTTGAGTGTAACTCTGCTGCCTGTGCTGTTTACGTTGTTTGCCTACCTCGGCAACTGATATATGCATGCATATGTGCGCGTGTGTGAGAAAGAAATATATATATGTATAGATGTATAGCGAGGGGGGCAGAAGAAGGTGGAGTGAGGGCGGTGCTTGTCATTCATGGCAGCACGCGAGAGGACACGCACCGGCAGCACGGGTATGGGCGTTGGTGCCACCCCCGCGTTTTCTGCGGCTGCCAAGTTGGGCTGCAGCCGCGCCGCTGTAGAGGGCATGAAGAAGGCCGCTGGTGCTGCCGTTTCGGTGTTACGATTTACTGCTTTGCCCGTCGGCATCGGTTTCTTCAGTGACTGCTGATCCGGTTTGCCTGCGGCGCCGTCTGGGAGCGTGTGTGAGGGGGGCCGCGGCCAGGTAGAGTTCAGTGGGTGGGCGTGTGGTTTTTTTTTCTTGTCCTATTTCTTTCCTTATGACATTATTATTATTATTTTCAAAGACATCGCGTTGGACGGCAGCCAGTGTGGTCCCTTTTTTTTTTTCTTTTGTTGTTGTTGCTTTTCTTGCTGTTTTGCCGTCTTGTTGTGTTTTGTCCTTTTCCTTCGTTTCGCCCCAACCCGCCATCACTAACGCCCTCCTCGCAGGGGTGTCCGGTGGTCGCGGGGCCCTAAACATTTCCGTCCCTTGCGTTTCCAACGGGATCCTGATTATCGTAGCATATGATGTATGAATGCATGTGTTTGTCGGCGCATGCGTGTGAGAGAGAATCTTCTTTGAGGTGGCGGGTGCACAGTTGAACCAACATCGCGCCTCTTCACTGCTGTGCTCTATCTCTCTCTCTCTCCTTTGTGTGCAGGGATAGGGGACAAGCCCTCAGCCAGGCGTATAGAAAAACAGATATATATATATATATATATATATTTGTTGTTTGGTGATTTGTGTTGGTGCTTCCTCGCAGCGGCTCTGGGGCGGGGGAATGAGCGCGACGCATGCGGCACTAGACGACCTCGGCAAGTCTGTGCGTTTAGCACGACTGTACGCGACGGAGTCCAACTACGACGTTGCCGTGGCCTTTTACACTGGACTGGGGAAGGACCTCGAGACGTATGCGGAGTGCACTGGCAGTTCCGAGGAGCGGGCCGGCTGGTCGCTGCTGCGGGAGAAGATTGCGGAGGAGTGCTCACTGGTGCGCTCCTTGCAGGAGGAGCTGAAGGCGCTTGTGAACCCGGCCGATGCGGTGCGGCTCGACCGCGCTCAAAGGGAGGAAGATGGCACCCACACGTCGCAGCAGTTATCGTCTCCGCGGTCACTTCCAACACGTGATGCGGCCCCTGTGCGTGCGGCAACCACGCGCCCTGCTCCTCCCACCGCAAAGTGTGAGAAGGCGGTATCTCTCACCTCCTTCTCTCCGCCGGTCCCGCGGTGTTTAGCAGATGCTCCTGGGGCGAGGAATGAGGCGCTGTATGGCGACAAGGATCGCTTTGGCCCGGTTGAGGGCCCCATTGTTAGAAAGCAAAGGGCAGCTGGGGTGCAACGCGCACCTCTTCGCCACAGTCCGCCAAGGAACCGAGGCCAATTTCACTCGGGAAGCAGCACCTCCAACGCATCCCCTCCTCCGCTGAATCGCCAGGCGGCCAAGGCCAAGGTGGTGACGCGACGCGTAGGGAGAGTGAACGAGGGTGGGGCTAAAGGGCATGGTCTGCGGGCCTCTGTTCCACGCTTTCCGCCACGCACCGGAGAAGAGGAATTGGTTTCCCTAATTGAGTCTGACATGCATGTTGGACCCATAAACGTGTCGTGGGACGATATAGCCGGCTTGGAGGAGGCGAAGGGGTTACTTGAAGAGGCCGTTGTGTATCCTGTACTTATGCCAGATTACTTCCAGGGCATTCGCCGTCCATGGAAGGGGGTTCTCTTGTATGGCCCACCTGGAACCGGAAAAACAATGCTTGCCAAGGCCGTTGCGTCTGAGTGTAATACCACGTTTTTTAACATTTCCCCGGCCACACTAACGAGCAAGTGGCGTGGGGACAGCGAAAAGCTTATTCGGGTTCTCTTCGAGATGGCGCGGCACTACTCTCCAAGTACGATTTTTATTGACGAGATAGACTCGCTGTGCGGCCAGCGTGGGGACAACAGTGAGCATGAGGCCTCGCGTCGTGCGAAGGGAACGTTGCTGGCGCAAATGGACGGCGTCGGCGTTGACCCTGGGAAGATAGTCATGGTACTAGGGGCCACCAATCATCCCTGGACCATTGATGAGGCGATGCGTCGGCGCCTGGAGAAGCGCATCTACATTCCTCTTCCCAACTTTGACGATCGCATGGAGTTATTTCGGATCAACACCAAGTCCCTTAGTCTGTCCCCCGACGTTGACTTTGTGCACCTCTCCAAGCTGCTGCAGGGGCGCCACTACAGCTGCGCCGACATCACCAATTTGGTGCGGGACGCAGCCATGATGACAATGCGGCGTCTGATGGAGGAGATGGACAAGTCCGAGCTTAAGCGACGGGCGGCGGAGATAAGCAAACTCGTGTCGGAGAAGCCCATTACGATGCAGGATTTCCTGGGGGCGGTGAAGAACGTCCCCAGCAGCATCAACGTTGAGCAAATCAAGAAGTTTGAGTCGTGGAAGAAGGAGTTTGAGACAAATCCGTAGAGTGCTGGGCATGGGGGAGGGGGGAACCGCACCCAGGGCTTCTGGGCGCGCCGCGCACAACCTGGCGCGGAAGGCGAGCAAGCCAACACCAAGAATAACGGCAAGAGCGAGAGTAATACTAGCATGAAAGAAAAAAAATAACAATGACGAGGAACAGTTATTAGAAGTGGCATTTAGAAGGATGCCGTGAAAGTTGTTTGCTTGTTTGTTCTTCTTTTTTTTGTGTGTGTTTCTTTTTTTTTTTATTGTTTGCTTGTTATTTTCCATGTATACGTGTGTAGTTGCCTGCGCATTGGCCGTGCCGTGCTCCTCCCGCTTCGTGTGATATTCCCTGCCGGTCTCGTTGCTCCTCAGTGCCGCGCCCCCTGTTGCGCGGGAGCCCGTGCGACGCCGCTGTCGTCGTCGTCGTCGTCGTCGTCGTCATCGTCCAAAACAACGCAGTTGTGTGGGCACACGCCGATGAAGCAGACATACCACCCACACCTTTTTTTTTCCTGCGCTTACGCCCAAAAAGGAAGGGGAAGAAGAGGGGAGTAGCAACAGCGGCACTGAATGTCGGACTCCCGCGGCGCAGGGCGGCCGGAGGACGATGGAAAAGAAAATCGCAAGCGGAGGCAGAGAAGTGAGCCGGCCTGCGGGGGCTCGAGCGGGTGGCAAATTGCCTCCAACAGTCGCTGCCTCGCGTGCGGGCGACTTGGGTCCATGTGCGACTGCAAAAAAACTAGGCTTGACCCCCAACTCAAGCGGCGGAAGCTCGACAGCATGCTCCTGCACACGCCGTACGTTCGCTGCAAGCAGCTTAGAGCACTAGACGAGCTTTCGCGGGAGGAGTCAAAGTACCGTCGTCGTCTGGTGGATCGCTGGGGCGATGGGGTGGAGTCGATGAGGCACGCGGCCTTCACGCACCGCCGCACTCTTCTTCTGCTGCTGCAAGAGACGGCGAGCCGTGAGGCGTTGCTGGCGGCGGAGCGCAAGGCACGGTCAGAGAGGATGGCCGCTGGGGATCTTCACATTGTCTTGTTCGCCATCGCCGGCCACGAGCGCGAGGAAAGAGGGCAGTTGTGTGCCGCGGCGCAAAGGGAGGCGCAGGTGCTACTGGCGTGGCATGGCGCAATGTTTTACCTTCTCAGTTTGCAAAGCCGCGAGGCGGCGTTTCGTGACGCTCTCGTGAACCACGAGGCGGCGGCGCATGCGGCGCTCAGGAGCCACAACTTTGATCTCTTAAACCGCATGGACGCCGACGCGAAGGAGCGTCGCGCCCTCTACGAAGCATTCTGGGAACGGCGTGAGCAGCTCGCGGCGGAGTGGCGGGGAGACGTGGAGGTCCTTCAGAGCGCTATTGCGACGGATCAGCGCCGGCTTGCGTGGATGATGCAAGGAAGAGGTGAGGTATGCGAGTTGTGTGAGCGACAGAAGGCCGAGCTTGGCGCGGAGGAGGAAGAAAGCAGACTGCGTCTGTGCGCGCTTGCACGAGAAGAGCTCCACGCCGTGCTGACGCAGGTGCGAGTACGTGAAGCGCAGCGCGGCGCCTTTGCGCAAGAAGAAGCCGGCGCTCGCGATGCCATCCTGCAGGACGAGGTGGCTGCCTGCAATGCGTTGTGGTTGTTCTTTAGGGACGGCGCCAAGGAGGCTCTGGAGGTGGAGCAGTTAAAGTACGAGCAACGCGGGGCGGCGCTTCGCGCGGCCATTCACCACTTAAGGAGCCTCGCCGAGGAGGAGGCCGCTGTCTTCGCCTCACTCAACGCACAGGAGCGTCGCGAGAGGGACCTGCGCCAGCAGTGGAGTTTGGAAAAGAAGCAGCAGCGCAATGAACTGGAGGAGGTGGCCTTCCACCACCTGCGGTTAGTGGCGGAGGAAGAGGGCGCGGCGCGACACGCAGCCCTGACTGCGATGCGAGAGGCAGAGGTGGGAGTTGCGGCGTGGCTTCAACACAAGTCACGCATGCTGCGGGAGCTTGCGGATACGGCGCTCGGCCAAAAGGGGGAAATACGTCTGCAGGAGCATGAGCATCGTTTTGCGCTGGTGTCACGCAAGGCGGAGCAAGAAGACGCCGTGCGTCGCTGGATTGAGCAGAAGGAGTTCGTGCGACAGTCCCTCATAGCAGAGGAGACGACGCACCGCATTCACACGGTAGAAGCAGAGCACGCTGCCAGAGAAGAACTCAGCTGGCGCTTTGACACATGGCGGGACGCCTGCCAAACTATCATGCATGAACGAATTGAGAAGCAGAAGGCATTTCAGCAGAAGGCGCTGCAGGTGTTGCGTGATATTTTGGAGGAGGAAGCCAAGGCTGTGACTCTCATGAGGCGACTTTTTGAGGATGACAGGGAAAGGGCCACCCACGAAGAAAACCACCGGCGGATGCTTGAGATGTGGAATGCTGAAACAGAGTGCCGTACGTACGTTCTCCAGCAGGAGGTGCGCCACCGTGAGAGCATTGCTACACAGATGCATCTCCAGGAGAGCTTTTTTACACGAGAGGCACAGGAGCTGCTCAAGGCACGCATTTGTGAGGTTGTGGCGATCGAAGAAAGTCAGCGTACTGTGCTTCTGCGTCTTTGCTCAGAGGCCACAGAGCAGCTCTACTTCGACTCTCGACAATCCTGGGAGGAGGCAGAGCGGGCTGAGAAGGAGCGTGTGCTTGCGGAGCTGCTTGAGCGCGAGGCGGCTCTGCTAGAGGACGCACGCCTGTATCGTGAAGACGAGCCACTCCTCTTTTCCAACGTGGAGACGCCATCGCAGGAGCTGCGCCAGTCGACTGCGGCGGCACCGACGGAGGACCCCTGGAGCGCGCAGCGGGAGCTCCTCCTCGCCGAGCTCGGCGGGCAAAAGGAGGACGTCGTCTCCCTCCCCTCCGCGGCCGTGAGTTTTTTGGCCAGCGTCGTCGACGCCGTCGCCAGGCGGGAGTCGTCTCTCACGGAGGCGCTGCATCAGGCGGAGCTGGCGCTCAAGGAGGCCAAGCAGAAGTTGGTCAACCAAAGGCAACAGCTCTCCGACGCAAAGGAGCGATGGGAGGAGTCAAGGGAAAAAATGGACCGTGATGCCGCTGAGCACGAAACACGTGTGGCGATGCACCGCGACACGCGGCAGAGGGACGAGGCGCAGTTAGAGCGGGAACGTGCAAGGCTCCGAGCCAAGACAGAGGAGCTGCGCAAGATGCAGAACGGCATCTCGCGCATGCGAGAGAGCATTCACAATCAATACCGGAAACGGTAGCCCGCGGAGGAAGAAGAAGAAACACGCCCAGTGTGATAGAAATAGAAAAACAACTGCCACCGGAAAAAGGGGGAATTGCTTGCACTCTGGGGCAATACCCCTGGGATGGGATGGGATGGGATGGGTGAAGGGCGCTTCGGTGCAGTTTGTATTTGCACTATTCCCAGCCTCACAGTGGTGATTACACGGTGGTGCACATTCTTCTCTTTGTGAGTGTTTCTGATGATTGAAATAGATTTTATTTTTGTCTTTTTTGTTTTTCTTTTTCGGGAGGGAAGGGGAGTTTCTTTAGATCCACGTCACTTCAATCTCTATTATTGTTGTTGTTATTATCTTCATTTGTGTGTGTTGTGTCCGGTCGTATGCCCGTCCCATGCGGTATTGCGGGGATCTTCCCGTGGCGGCGCTCTGCTGCGGACCCGCTCACTGTTGCGCCGCTTCTTCTTGTTTGGTCTCATCCTTCGTAGAGTGGTGGGCGCGCGTGCGTGTGTGTGTGTGTGTGTGTGCTGTGGAGGTTCAATTTGCCTATTTTCTTTGGGGGGCAGTGCTGCTGGCCAGTTATGGGCATTTGTGCCGTGGACGAGGAGGTCAGGAAGCGGAGCGCCGGCGAATTTGACGAGCTCCTCTCTTGACGGATGCCCCAGAGGAAAACGAGGTGCATCTGGAAGAGCAGATTGCTGTGCCGGTTTCCGCGCGCGCAAACGCCAAGCATGGGGACCTGCTATTGGAGCTCCCCCGCGGGGACGACCAGCTGCAAAAGCTTACAGCGGAGATGGAGGCTTGTGGCTCGGCAAAAGTGGAGATAGATTTGAATATTTTGCGTAGAGAGAACACCCCTTTTCTCTCTACACAGTTCATACTTGGGGGTTCTGATTTTGCCACATTATATATATATATATATTTCATATCGTTAAGAACCCTGACACAATGGAATGGGGGTGGGGAGTGCCACCCGCATGAAAGTTTGCCCCGCCGCATTTGCCCAATGAACTCCCGCTGCAGGCGCACATTTCATCTCCGCGCCGCCGTTCCCACTATCTTGCTGCTCTCGCTGTTACTCGTGGGTGTCACGGGGGGCTTGCGAGGAGAACGCCGGGGCAGAAGAGGTCTCTGTGGTAATGGGCGAGTTTCTCCTCATTGGCCTTGCGGCTTCTTTTGAGGCAGTCGCTCCTGTTCTTGCTGCTGATTCGCTCCATTGGGCCCCGGTGGGCCGTGCTCCGGGGAGACGAATGTCGGACAGTCACGCGTGAAAGAAACACATGACGCCGCGCAGAGGCAATAAAATGTTAATGGCATGGAATTGCGCAACGGGAGAATGGGGAGTCCAAAAATGAGAAAAGAGGGGAGTGAGGCTCCTGTGTGGCGTTCGAAGCCCTAAAGGAAGTGACTCTGTTCGCGGTCTATCAAGGAGCGAGGGGACGGACCCACTCATGTGCTGTGGTTCCACTTATGGGTGGTAAAGTGTCAGCGCTTGAAATCCTCTGTTGTCGCCGTTGTTGTTTTTTTTCCTACCTCATGGTTTGTGGCCACTTTGCTCCAAATCGGCTTGAAAGAAAGTGGTAACTCCGAAAACAAAAACAAAAAATTGCTTTTACTAGTTTACTACACCGTTATCAAGAAGCAAATGTCAAGGAAATTCTCACTGGTCGTTCTTGGGGCCACAGGCTACACTGGGAAACTGGTCTGTGAGTACCTTGCACGGCTTGGCCCGGGCAAAGTGGGACCCTGGGCGATTGCGGGCCGCAGTAAAGAGAAGCTGGATGCACTAAAGAAGGAGCTTGGCCTGGACGTCGCCGTGCTTTCTGCGGACATTGCCAGCCCCAGCTCCCTTGACAAGGTCTGCGCCGGCACCACCGTGCTCATTTCGT
>NW_021704112.1:41408-62605 GCF_003719485.1 Trypanosoma conorhini | reverse complement strand
AGAGAGAGAGAGAGAGAGAGAGGCACAGAAGAGAGAGATAAAGAAGAGAGGCACAGCGGAGAGAGGCGCCGTCCACGCAACTCGCAACGAGGGCGCGGCTACGTGCACACACGCACACCCACGCACCGACACTCGCGTGTACGCCGACGTCACGGAAATGCCCTCAGCGCGCCGCCACAACGGCGGTGAAGTGTGTGAAATTAAAGCGTACAAAAGCAAAAAAAAAACGGCGTCCTCCACCACCGCCGCACTAAATTCCCAGCAGCAAGCGAGAGAGACCTGCTCTGGTGCAGGGACGCGACCAGCGGCGAGATCAGAAGAGAGGCATGGCCACATCTCAGTGGCCAATGTTTCGCCCCGCACAAACAAGAAGACCGACAGCGCCAAGAAGCAACAGTAGCAAAGTGTAGCCTGTGAAGACGCGCAGAGCAGGCGAAGGGAGAAGCAACAACGAAAGGGAGCCTTCCTCGTTTTCTGTCCGTGTTGCCTCCAGCAGTGGCAGCAGCCGTGCCTTTCAGCCGCCCCGCTCACCCCGCCGCGGTGTAGCCAGAGACCTTGCCTGTCTTCGCGTCGCGTAGAACCCGAAGCGGCGTTGCATCCGCCCCTGCCCCCGTAGAAAAAGGCGGAATAGGCGGGGACAATGCGGAGGCCGCGGCCAGCGGACCGTCGTCCACCAGAGTCAGCAGCCGGCCGTCCACCACCGCCCCAGCAGACGCACCGTCCCTGCGAATCCGCACAGCCTGCATGCCGTCGCCGCGTTGCGCCGCATCCGTGCCACTGCTGCCAGGGGCGGTGGTGAGTGGGCGGCTCAGCAGCTGGCGCCGCACGGATGGCAAGAAGTACGGTGCCTGCTTGTACAGCATGAAGTACGCCGTCGCGATGGCTGGCGACCACAACAACAGGTCGCGAATGCCGCGGGGAAGCCGCTGCAGATACTCCCCAAGAGAGTAAAAGCCCTGCTGGCCGTGCGCACGCTCCCCCGCCGACGAAGCAGCGGCACCGCTATGCGCGTAGCACCGGCGACAGAGCCGCAGCGGCAGCCGCTGCGCCCCTGAGCCGATGCGGGCCGTGGAGGCCGAGAAACGCATCAACTCTTCCCTCTTCCCTTTTCTTTTTTCTTCGTGTTGCTTGGAGAGGCTGCGTCGATGACCCGAGCAGGAAACAAGCGAACGGGGGAAAAAAAAGCCGCTGATGACACGGCGATAGAGGAGGAGATATACATTTCACGCAAGTTCTCTCTGTTCATCGACCACGCCCTTGTTTTTTTTCTTTTCTCTTTCTCTCTCTCCTCTTCCCGCCCTCATCCGCGCCACTCCTTGCCGCTGACGAACATCGCCGTGCGTCCACTCTTGCCGCCCCGCATCGCCCTGCGCGTCGCCTCCTGCAGCGTGAGAAGGTGCCGCGCAGTCGCCAACGCATCCGCCGCAGAGGCCGAGGACCTCTTCGAGGCGCCATGAATCAAGGCGGACGCTGTGCGGTCGTACCGCCGCCGCAGCTGCGCGCGCTCTCGCTGCTGCAGGCCATGCTCCTCGTTGACGCGCTGCCGCAGCGCCGCGACTGACTTCTGCCGTTGATGTCGCTCGCGGCCCTCCATCATGGCCGCCTTGGAGAAGCGGTGGCGCTGTTTTGTACGCGGCTGCCAGTCACCCGCGCAGCGCACACTAGCGCCGAGGCGTGCTGCACGCAACCCTGCGGTCCACGGCGTCGGAAGCCAGCGGCGCAGCATCGTCCACCAACAACGGCTGAGACCGGCGAGAGGGGACTGTCCTCGCGGCCCCCTCCCTCGCTTCCACGGGCGGCGGCCACGGGTTGGCCAGCGTACTAAACTCCCCTACGAGTTCCAAAGAACCGCCGCCCCACCATGACACGAAAAGGGCAAGAGAAGAAGAAGAAGAGGCGTGGAGGCAAATGGGGGCCGCACACACACACGCACAGAGGCGCACCCACGCCCCTGCATGCCCTCTTTTCGTGGCTGCTCACTCGTTTTTTTTTTTTGCTTTTGTTTTTGGAGGTGGTGGCGGCAGCAGGCACGCAGTAAATCGCGAGCACACACGCCTGGGCAAAAGAAAAACAAAAACACAGATGCGCAGGCAGGCAGCTGCAATCAGGCAGGAGGGAATAAATAAAAGGGGCGAAGAAGACGGGCGTGCGCGCAACTGCGCCCGCGCCTGAGCCCTCTCTCTCACGTGCGTGGGGAAAAAGAAGAGAAACAAGTCAAAACGGAGACAACATTGGGAGGCCAGAGAATCGGAGGGAAAACGTGTGGGAAAGGCAAAAGAAAAGAAAATAAAAAACGGAGACGGGAGGTGCCACAGGCACACCTCCACACAGACATAGAGGTTTCTTCCGCACTCACGTCACCCTGTTTTCAAAATCCTCTGCCTCCCCCTCTATTTATGTGGCATGTGTGTATATATATATAATTCCCAGCACCCCCCTCCACGTTTGTTCCTTGATCCCCTCTTCCGCTCTGTAGCTTGACCACCTCCGTCCCCTCGCGCCCAGGTGCTTCTCCCTGACCCACCACTTTACTCAAACATCCTGCCGCCAACTGCCAGCGATGGTTTTTTTTTTTTCCTTTTCTCAATCTGTGTGTGTTTTGATTTTCGCCGCTTCTAGCTCCTGCCTCTGCCACTAAGTGATGTTATGTATATATATAAATATATAGCTGGATGCTTCTATGTACATATCACATGCCTCCTGGCGTGGCTGTGCGCCCTCCGGCGAGCTCGACCGAAAAGGCGGGGAAGTGAATCACGCCTCCTCTCGCTCGCCATGCGCGCGTGTGTGTGTGTGTGCGGGAAAGAGTGTCACTCCGCGTCCCCCCCATCCTCCTCAGCTTCCTCGTTCGTTGCGGCCTCCTCTTCCTCTTCGCTGTGCCTTGCCGCAGCCATTGCCTGCCACTTCTTGCGCTCCACCTCGTCCCTGTTGACCCACAACTTCGCGATTGCCTCGTCCGTGTCAGTGCCGATGGTGAGCAGCAGGCGCCGAACGGCGGCCTCGTCCACCTCGCCGTCGTCGTCCCGCAGTCCTTCTTCATTGTTTGGGTCCGCCTCGTCGTCTTCCGGCATCTCCTCACCGGGCGGTGCGTCGTGGCCGTTCTGCTGCAGCAGCGCCACCCAGTGGTCGCGCGCGTCGCGGTAGGCGCTAGCGGTGCGTACCAATCGCAGCAGGGCGTACAGCATGACACTGTGCTTCTTCGCCGCCGCCTCAACGAGGGCGGCCAGTTCCGCCCCGCGCGCAGCTTCAGCAGACTCCTCGTTCGCACCTTCCTCCTCGACGTCGATGTAGTCGGCAGGGTTTACCGCGCTCACGTACTCGCCGTCGTGCATCAGCACACGTAGCACGCGGCCCACCCGTCGTGCCTGACGCGGCTTCGGCTGCTGCAGCGGATCCCCGCCACCCTCCTGCAGCAGGTCATCCGCAGCACCTTCCTCCTCCTCCTGCTTGCCCACGTTTTCTAGGCGCAGCGGCCGATTACGCTGGTACGTCGCGACAGGGTTAAAGGCCCGGAGCAGTTGCATGAACGTGAAGGGCTTCACAAGCGCTGCCACCTTCGCCGGAGTGTCGGTCTGTTTGGGGGTGCTGTCGAATAACATGTAGCACCAGCAGCGCAACACACGGTACATAATCATTGAGGCGGGAATGCGCTCATGACGAGGCACCGCACTCTTCTTTGCAAGTTCGGCGGCCGCTGCCGAGCTCGGGAGCGCCCCTGCAGTGGCAGCGGCCACGTACTCCGCCTCTTCCCTCTCTTTAATTTCCGCCTCTGCCCTGTCAAGCAAATCATACATGCGGTCTTGCTCCACCCGCACCTGCTCACGCTGGTCCACAAGCTCCTTCTTCAGCGTTCCAATCAGAGCCTTGCGGATGTGCAGCATGAAGCGCTGCGCCTTGTAGAAGTCGCGGCGTGTCTCCTCCACGGCGGCCGCGGCTTCCTCAACTGAGCCTTCCTCGCCAGCGCCACCGTCCCCTCTGCCGGCCGCAGCCGCACCATCGGTGTCCTCCATGTCGCTTGCCGCGCTCCCCACCTTGCCAGCGGCCGCGGCAGCCTCTTGCTCATCGAGGAGTTGCTCCGCCTCCTCTTCGGCCTCTTGGTACTTGGACCACAGCGTCTCCTCCGTCTCCCGCCGCAGTTGTATGGAGTGTTTGCATTGGCGGTAGAAGCGCTGAATGGTGTCCGCGGCACGCTTTTCACGCAGTGCGCGCTCGCTCGCCCACGCTTGGCGGTGCACCTCGGCCTTCGCCTTGAGCGCGGCAGCGGCATCGCGGCGCTCCTCCTCCTGAAGCACGTGCAGGAGGTAGAGCGCGAGGTACTCCTGCGGGTTGCTGGGCTGCGCCAGCACCGTCTCGGCCACCGCCTTGGCGAGCACGGGCCCCACGCTGCTCTTCAGATACGCACTCTCAGTCATTTTCTGCTTCTCCTTTTTCCCTCCCCTCAGGCGGAGCGGCAAGAAAAAAAAAAGGAAATAATAATGAATAATAGTAATAAATAAATAAATAGGCAAAGGTGGGGGCGCGTGAACCGGGGCAAGAAAGAAAGAAAAGGAGGTGACAAACTGCGGGGCAACGCCAACTACACTCATCGACTCCCCTCATCCTCATCCTCGCCCTCTCGCTATCGCTCTTCCCTCTCGTACCGGCATGCTTCTGTATAGTGAGTCATTTCTCCTCTCCCGCAGCCACCAACGCCGCCCTCATTTTGCCCTCGTCTGTGCGTGTGCGTGTATGCAAGTATGGGCAAACGCAAATGCACTTTACGAATGGCGCAAGGGCATCAAGGGGAAGAAAGTGAGAGAAATACATGCATAAATCCACAAGCACCCACGTTCCTCCCCCGCCGCAAGCCGCGAAATTCCACGCAAGAGGCAGCATGGCTTCCTCACCCCTTTGCGGTCCGCTCTCTCTCGCCCCAGGAGGCAGATGTAGACGACAGGAGCAGCAGCGGCGCCATGCCAAACAGAAGGCCCACCATCATGCCGACGGTGCTACCCACCCATGCGGCGTTCCCACTCGACGCCGAGGCGCGCTGCGCATGCGTGAGCGTGGGCGGCTGTGCCAGAACTGACCGGTGCGACAGGCGCTCCGCAAGGCCGTGCATTTGAATGCCAGCCGTCCCCGACACGACACCGCCAAGCGCCGCTGCTGCCATCGTCGACAGACCAAAGGCCTCCGCACATCTCTTGTCAATGGCGTCACCGACGGTCACAAAAATGGTATTGTCAAGCATACCAAATGCCATGAACGGGATGGCGGCGGACAGTGCGATGCGGTGCCACAAACCCCAAGAGATGTAACCCGCGGCAGCCTTCGTCGTGGTCGCCGCAGTGGTGACGGCGGTATGTACCGCTGACGTGGTGGCGTCTTGCGCCTTCGCCGCCGCGGGAGGCGGGTCGCAGCGCTTGGCTGCACGCTCCCGCACCGCCGTGTTCACCCAGGCGTCGTACTCCTGAGAGGAGATGTTGTCATCCTGGTCCTTGTCCACCGCCCGCAGCTGCGCCTCAACGGCGTCTTGGCCAAAGTACTCCTGCGTGGTGCCAATGACAAGCAGTGTCCGGAGGGCGTCACCTGACAGCAAGGAGAGGAGGCGCGGGCCGAAGGTAGCGTCCTTTTCAAGCAGCGCCGCAGTCGCCGCCACGATTTCCTCGCAGTTTTCCAAGCCCCTTTCTTGTTCCGCTGAAAGGGGCGGGAGGGGTGGTGAGGGCGACGGCGGAGCGGCGGCAGCCTCCGGGGGTGTTGTTCGCTGGTAACTCTGCAGCACCGCACGCACCCGATGCACCGCCTCCGCCAGCGCCTCATCGCCCGCGCCGCCGGCGTGGCTGCCAGCTGGGCCGCCGACGCCTTTCTCTAACGGCACAGCCACCACTGTCCGGCCCGCCCCGCCGGCCGCGTGGCGTCCCACCGCGTGCCTCGCAGAGACGCCTCCGCCCGCGTTGCCAGTTTTGCTGTCGCCGCTCTTCCCGCCAGAGCCCACCCTGGCCTTCATCGCGTGCGCCTGCGCGTCCTTCATGAGTTGGCCCCGTGAGTTGGTGGAAGAGGCGGCACACGCCACCGTCGCCACCCCCGCCGCCACCGGTGGCTGTCTCCTTGCCGCCGTCGCCGGCGGGAGTGTGTGGGCCACAAACGTCGTGCAGGAGCGACGCAGCAACCACATCTCTCCCTTTCCCTCTATCCCTCGCTATTTCCCTCCTTTCCTTCTTTTCTTCCTTTCCTCTCCAACTTTTTAATATTCTTCACCTTTCCGCCTCTCTACCGCGCCCGCACGCAAAGCCCTGGCTCAGTCTCTCCCCAACAGGTCAAGAGAAAGAGATGCCGGGGGCTCGCGAGGGGTCCCACTCCGCACCCTTCTGCTTTGTGAGAAGCCAACCCTTCCTTTCACCACCGCTTGACCCACCCGCCGCGCTCTCCGTGCAACTGCAAGGATGTATGCGTACAACAATGTGTTAGGTATATGTATGTGTATGTATCTGCAGAAAAAGCAAACAAACACACCTTTCACCTGGTTTCCACTAATGCTTAAATGCAGTTTCACTCCTAGTGGCACATCGACACTCGTCTCACGGGAGGCGCGCCGGCAGTGGTGGTGGTGGTGGTCGGAGGAGGAGGGAGAAGAAGCAGAAGACCAGCCAAAAACAAAAACACGGGAGGGTAAGCGCAGCCCGCGTTCTCTCCCTCTCTCTATGTGGCTATAACTTGTTTGTCTGCTTCCTTTCCTTACCTTGCTTTTCTGTATGTCCTTCACTCATAAACTGCCTCGAGGCTGCAGCAGGTAGAAGCGAGGGGAGAAAGACGAGGGGGCGGTTGACGCACCGGCAAGAGCAAAGCAACACGCGTCAGTCGAGAGGCAGCAGGACACCCGGCGCGGGGACTGGAGGACGCACAGCGCCCGCTGTGAAGCTGATACGTGGGCGGCAGGAAGCAGCCGAGCAGGGACTTTGGCCCGCGCGAAGGCTAAAGGAAAGGGCACACGTATACACGCAGCGAGACGAGAAACAAAACGAAGACAATAAACAATACAACGAACTATGGCTCCTGGATACATGCTATTATGCGTGGCAACCCTGCAGAGGAGTGGGCACGGGGCACAGGTCCTGTTAACCGAGCACACACGAATAGAAAGCTGATCGTCACCACAACCAACACCGGGCACACGTCAGAAGATGCGTAAATGTAAATAATAATACGTCCCCCATATACACATACACACACAATTAGCAATTTGTGCGCCCAACCGTTGCACCTCGCCGTTCCGCATATTTGCTCAGACGCCCACGGGCACACACACAGCCACGGACGCACACACGCACACGCAGAGAGAGAGAGATAGAGAGGAGGGCGGAGGCTGTGCGTGCATGCATGGGGTGGAGGGCACGGTTTACATCACATGAGAAACGAAAAAAATAACGAAGAGCCAAGTGAGAGAAAGAAAACGAAAAAAAAAAGAGAGGAACAAAGGGAAAAGGCAACAAACAGAGCCATAGAGTAACAAACTGGTGCCAGTAAGTGGAAAAGGGGGGGCGGCAAGGCGTGCGGCTGTGGAAGAAATGTCGTCAGCGTCGCCGGGCCGCACCCCCAACACCCTCCAGCGGCCACTTTTGTCTCCCCACCACTGACGCAACGAGGCACTTGGCGTTTCCTCACCGCCACTTTGTCGCCTCGTGTCACACGCGCACCCACACATACATACTGACAGAGAGACCGATATAATACTTAGACGCTCATTAGTAAGAGAGGAGAGAAGAGGAGGAAAGCAAAGAAAAAAAAACACATCAAATCGAAGTAATGCCCGGCACTGAGTGACGCTGTATCGGCAGCTCAACCCAAATTTATTACACCTCGCGTATTACGTCGCCTGAGGGAAAGCGTCTGCGCGAATGCGAGAATGCATGCATGTGTATAGGAACAAAGACAACTGTGAAGCTGGGCGCTGAGCAGTCTCACACACGAATAAGAGAGAGGCACATAAAAGGGAAAATGGAAAGGGACACAACCGCTAAGGCAGAAGCAGGCGCAAAGGAACCGAGAAAGCCCCCTTCTTCACAAAGCATCACTCTACACTGCCCGTTCATTAAACTGCACTTTTAACTTATTTTCTACCCATATACCACATTCACTTTACAATGCACCCAAACCGTATCTACTGGAACAATTTCGGAGTCTTCGTTCTCTTTCTCATTACTTAGCTAGGGCTCGTTTGCCCGCTTTCACCTCGTCTCGGTTCACACCCTGCGCGCAATGTCGCGGCCGGCTGATTTCAGCGAAGGAAGCACCCCGGTGCGAGGGACGCCCCCAACACCGGCAACCTTACGTCTTTTGGAATCTCGGCCTGCGCCTGCGGAGGCGGCGGCGGCAGAAATGTTCGATGTCCGACAAATTTCGCCCATCTCGCCTGTTGGATTGGGAGACAGGGGGTGCGTCGGCTGAGGAACCTGGCGGAGATTGTAGAGAGAACTATTCAGGGAGTTTGCGCTCCCACACCTCCTCTCACCATCCAGAGAAGCAATACACGTGACAGGTGCAGTGTTTTTTGCGTCCTCACCGTCGAGAAAGGACGGTTTGTGCACGATTGCTGCAGCGCCGGCCTCTGAATTTTGAAAAGTGCTTCGGCCGTGGGAAGGAGAAGACCGATGCGCCTCGTTGGGACTCTCCGCTCCATCGTTCGCTGCGCGTTGGTCCCCCTCCGCTAGCTCGATGAGTGACACCTCGTTGGACGGCGGTAGCTCCATCAGTGGCTTTATGGCGCGTCTCCGGGTCGGTTTCATGCGCCGCCCCGGCGGCTTGTGAAGCACCGCCTTCTCCGCCTTGGCGTTCTTTGGGGAATGAAAAGTGGCGCCTTCTATGGGCCTGGCCAGGGCCAGGCCCGCGCCCAAAACATGTGGAAGTGGACTGCGCCGAGCTTCCCCGCCCGGCGCGCGACTGACAGTCCTGGAGGGCTTCTCGGAGGTGCCGCTTCCCGCAACCGACTTCTTCTCATTGAGCTGAGGGGGAGGGCGCAGCGGGGACTGAGCGCCGCTGGCCTCACCTCCGGGCCTAAGAGTGCAGTGGCGATTGAGGCTTTGCTGCTTCTCCATGATATCATTGAGAATCACGGCACGGTCAGTGGCCTCAAGTATTCGAAACTTCCGCCGCTGGGTTTTCTCCTCCATTAGGAGCCTTTGTTCAGCTAGCCGGCGTGGCACATTGCACCTTGCTAGCGGCTGCGGCTGCCGTTGGTGGGGAGGCTTTTGGTGGTGTTCATTGGCGAATTTCTGTGTCTTTTCCAGCACCCCAACTCCGGGAGCTTTAGGGGAAAGGGGAGAGAAAATATCGTGGGGTGCGTCGTTCGCTGGCACCACCTCGCTTCTCTTGTCGCCACACGGCACTTCTCCTGTCCGTGCCCTTGCCTTGGCTACCATCGCCGTCCGCCCTGTGGACGGCCTCGGCGCATCCCACACGCGAAGCCCCACTCCCTGGGCCACCACCAGCGCAGCCCTCGGTCCCTCAGCAGCCCTCTTGGCGGCTGCCAAAACCCTCGCCACGTTCTCCTCCAGCGATCCAGCTTCCGTTGTGACCTCCGCCGTACCGTCGGGTGGCTTCGCGCCGGCGCCGGCGCCCAGCGCCGGGGGGACGGCGGCGGCTACTGTGCCTTCCCACGACGACGGGACAGACGAGGCACTTCTCACCGCAGATCCGAACCCGTCCTTCTCTGCAGGTTCTGTTCGCAGCGCCCCCACCCGTCGCTTCGCCGCATCCCCTAACAGCATCCTCACATCCTTCTCTACACCACCACCACCATCACTGCCACCTGGCGCAAACGGTGCACCTCCACGAGGCGCTGCAGACGCCTCGGACTTGGTCGGAATAAATTCTAACGGTGACGGGGCAGTTGCCCTCCCTGCCACGCCCTCAATTGCAGCCTTTTCAGGGACCCTTGTCAGCCCAGCGTCTCCTGGGTAAGTGGGGGGCCGGACGGTTCTGGTGCCCGGATGCCGTTCCAGGGCGAATCTACCAGTATTGCTGCCCGGGCCATGCGTGAATGGCCCTGCTGTGGTGGGAGGCACACATGCCCCGCTTGTTCTTGGGCGAGGCTTGTCGGGAATTGGGGGCAGATGCAGGTCCCCCATGGGATTTGGGGGGCGCGGTGGCGCGGTGGTCCTCCCCGGCACATTCGTCCCGATCTCTGAAACTGGCGGCCACTGGGCGGGCGTGACTGCATTCGTGAAGTTTCTCCTCGTTAAGGGGCTTGACGGCTCTTGCGGGGCTTCCGTTCCCTGGCCGGGAAATTTTCGCCCTTTTGCACTCAGAAAGGCCGGTGGTAGTGCGTTAGTGCCGCCGTGGGCATTGCCAACGCCACCACGTCTACCTGTGCCTCCTCGAGAGAAGGTGCTGAGGCCGATACTGGCTTCGGTCCATGGCGACAACGGACCCTCCGTGCAGCCACCGCTTACTAGCGACATTGCCCGCAACACCGACTCAGTGCGACCAGTTGGTCCAAACGGCATGGATAGAAACAGTGGCTCATTGCTCGGCGTGTACGTCGTCTCCGAGACCTCCTCGGAGGTGTACTCGGAGGAAGTTTCCGACGCATACGCCGAGTCCGAGGTGGCTGCTGAAGCTTCAGGGGACTGCGACACAGCCGTAGAGCTCGACTCCGCTACTCCACCAGGGCTCTGGTGTTGAAGTCGCTGCAAGGCAATTCTAGGCTGCTGCTGCCGCTGGTGTGGACGCATTTCTGCCGATTAAGACGAGGGGCAAAGAAATAAACGACGGCGAGATACGCGTGAGGTTTCCTTTTGCTTTTGTTTTTTAGCCCCTCCCCCTCCCCGCTTTCTTCGCCCCTTCCTATACTTTCCCGGAGTGAGAGCGAAAGAGAGAGAGAGAGAGGCACGGAGGGCGAGGCCCTAACGCGCTCGGCCACTCTCGCGTTCCTGTCCCTGCCAACGTCGCACTGCCGCCAGTCCAGCCTCAGCCTACGCCCCGCCCCTTTTGCTTTCGCCGCCTCCCCTCACTCACTCCTCCTATGCGGGCGCCTGCGTGGTGAGCTCCTGAGAGACGCCCTAAACGCGGCGAGACGCACACACAGAGAGATGTGCCCGCACACATATATAAATAGAAAAGAAGCAAAAAAGAAGAAGCAGCAGATACAACACAGAAACGTCCAAAAGTTACTTGTGTGCGTAAACGCACCCCACACCCCGTTGCATGCATTTGTGTGCATGCAATATAACGGTGATCTTGTGTAAGGTTAGGTATAATGACAGCTTCCCAAGTATGCCTTGCCATATATATGTAATCTTCTTTGAACTCGCTGCACGTCCGCCTAGAAAAGGTTCAGGTCCTTCCACTCCTTCCGCTGCCGCTCCAACTCCGCGGCGAGTTCGGCTCGCTCCTTCGTCTCCCGCTCCACGCGCTGCTTCTTGCGTGCCGCCTCCTCCGCCAGCCGCGCCGCCTCCAACTGCTGCTCCACAAGCTGCTCACGGCGTCGACGCCGCGTCCGCTCCTCCTTCGACAAGTTCGCCTCATCCGCCGCGCCAAGACTGACGCCGCCGCCGTGGTCGCCGCCCACCGGGCCTACGCTCGCCTGCCGCCGCGCCGCCTCCTCCGCCTCCTTCTCCTTCTTCTTCCTGTGGGCAATCTTCAGCCGCACGAGGATGGCCTCGTTGCTCAGCAGCTTGTGCGCATTTTCGGCGACGTGGAAGGCGTCGGCGGCCTTCGCCAGGGTGCACTTGTCGGGGTGGACCTTCAGCACAAGCTTGCGGAAGTTGCGGTTGATGTCAGCGAGCTCGCAGGACTCCGCGTCGAGCCGCAGGATGGCGAAGGCGTCCGCCTTCGAGGCGGCGCAGTGCAGCAGCCGCCGAATCTCCTCCGCCTGCTCCTCCTCCCCGCCCATCCACGCGGCAACGCCCTGCGCAGCGACGACTTAACCCCCGCCCACGCCGGAGCCCGAAACTAACCAAAGAGACCAAACAACCAGTGAAGGGGCGTTGGAGCAGCGCAAGAAAGAGCACACACATACACAGAGAGAGAGACGCAGAGAGAGAGAGAGAGTGAGGGAGAGAGAGGGCCGTCTACGGCCTGCTTCTCCCTTGCCGAAGCCACGAAGAGCGAGAACCGGAAAAAAAGTCAGTTGCTATGAGGAGCGCACACGTGCATGATTTCACCATCCAGCGCAGACTCCCAGGCGAGTCTGCGAACAAAAAGAAAAGGAAAGAAAGAAACGAATAATTCTCAAAAAAAAATGCCGACGAAAAGGAGCCGCTTTCAAAAACGTACCCTTCTGTGAGGTCTCCCACAGTAAGCACTGCGAAGCAAAGTTCACTGTGGGACACACTATCACACACACACATATATATATATATATATAATATAATATAATGTCTGCAAGCCGCGGCTCTTCCTCTCGCAAGCTCTCAAGAAAAGAAAAGCATCAAAATACAAAAAAAAAACAGCAACAACAACGCGTGCGACCCACCGTAACCCACGACGCGCAGACGGCAGCTGGCATTGAAGGAGAGAAGCAAGGGTGCACACCGAGCCCACGTGAGCTCTCTCTCTCTCTCTCTCTCTCCGCCACTACGTGCACGCGGCAAAGAAGGTTATGATCGGTCTGGGATTACGCCCCTTCCTTTTTTTTTTCTTCTTTTGTTATTTTTCTCCTTTTCGCTTTCCAGCCCCCTCCCTCTCCTTCTTTTTCTTAATTTTATTTGACTTTAAAGAAGATTCACCGACACGAATATTTGTTTGAGAATATGCGGTAACGCCTGCGTGTCCAGGCACTCAAAACCGTGACCGGGCGGCATCTCCGCCTGCAGGTCCTCCGCCTGCTCCCCCAGCGTCGCGATGAAGATGCAAAACATCTGCACCTCCCGGTGGCTCCGCATAATGGCGCTCAGTCCACGCGGACTAATGCCGTAGCGCGGCAGGTTCGCGTCGCTGATAACAAACACCAGATACGCGTCCCCCTTTTCCGCCGTGACAAGGTCAATGCTTTGCCGCATCGCCTCCACAGTGTTGTCGCCCGACCAGCAGTACTGCGCGTGGGCCACCATGCGCTGGCACACCTCCATGCGCGCCTTCTGGTGGGCGGGCGGCTGGCCAAAGGGGACCAGCTCAATGCACGCGCTGTCGCCGTTGTGGCCCACCATCGCGTAGTCAATCTTCTCCTCAAACCCGGCAAACGCCTCCATGACCATCACGGTGGATTCCAACAGCTTGGACAGGCGATGGTCCATTCCCTCAAAGCGGTACATGCTGGCACTCACATCCAGCACGAACAGCAGACGCTTCTTGTGCTTGGACTGAAACGGGTTCGTTTCAGTCGAGTCGGCGCGTCGCTTGTAGATGTTGCGCTCCCCGACAATGCCTTCCACGATCTTGCTGTCGTCCCAGACGCCATCCGTCTGGCCCCGCAGCCATGTACGTTCACCCTCGGCTGCCTTCAAGCCGCCCAGCAGGCTTCGCAGCAACGCGACCGGGGCCTGCACGCGCTCCTGGAGGGACCTGTACTGCTCGTACTCCCGCGCACTCATACCAATCTCCCGCAGTCGCTCCTCTAGCGCGGCCTTGCCCATGCGTCTTGCCTCTTCGATAATGTTAGGTGGCACCCGTTGCTTTTCCTCCGGTGAAACCTGGTGCACCGGCCACCCCTTGTCGAGACGGTACGGCCCGACCAGGCCGCCAAGTCCGGCAGTGTCCGTGCCGCCAGTGCCACCCGCGTAGGTGTTGCCGCCGTGATGCTCCTCGTCATCCTCCTTGCCGTGCTTTAGCGTGCCGGAGGGTCTCTTTCGCGGGGTACTGTACGTCATCGGTAGTGGCTGCCGCGGAGCTGACGCGACGGCGCCGACCTGCTTGACGGAGCCCTCAAGCAAGGCGGACCAGCTGCGGTAGCGCTGCTGCACGCGCTCCTCCACGACGTCGGCCACCGACACGCGCTGTGCGGCGTTGTCGTACCACAGCGCCACCCCCGCGCCCTCGTCCAAGACAAACAAGGGGTTACCAGCGGCTTGCAACCGGGATGACGCGGCGGCGGCATCCTCCGTCGCCGTCGCCGTCGCCGCGGGCGGGGGCGCAAACCGGCGCACCGTGTGCTGATGAAAGTCAACCGCAACGGTCCTGCCGCCGTGTTTGGCTGACGACGGCTCCGTCGCCAGCAGCTGGTGGTGGGGATGGTTGACGCGCAGCGCGCCGGCACCGACGGCAGCTGCGGCGTCGGCATCGGTGAATACACGCATTGACCACGTCTTCTTCTCTGGCGAGTATTCCTCCACTGCCATGTACACAACGCCGCCACGGCTTGTACCGTTGCCGCTTGGCACAACGACAGCCCCCTTCAGTTCAGCCGGTGTGAGAGGCTGCAGCAGCGCCTGATGCGACGCCGCAGCAGCAGCCGCCGCCGCCGGGGACTGAGTCCCCACGAACCCAACGACGTCGCCGGCGATGCCGCTTGGCAGCTGGCAGAGGCTTGCCTTCGCCTCCCCGTCTGCAAAGACGGCCAGCTTCAGCACGCACTTGAGGACGGTTTCCCCGGCCCGGAGGGACACCATCGCCAGATTGTCGGTCACGAACTGCACGGCATCGACGCCCTCCGCGGGGACCGTGACGGCGACGCGGCGACCGTTCATCCAGACGAACAACTCTGCACTGCGCGGTCGCGTCATGGCGACAATGCCGCTCAGTGGCCGTACGGCAGCGAGGCACGCCGCCGCCTCGGAGGAGGGCGGTGCCATTCGGACCGGAAGCACGGCGCCCCGGGCGCATTCTGCCGCCGCCGCGTCTTGCTGCGGGGCAACGCGGGAATGGGGGGCCGCAGCGGCCAGCGGGTTAATCAGCAGCACGAGGCCTGACGGCGCGTCCACCACAGCCACGCGCGGGACCGGGGCGCTGAGGGTGTCTTGCAGCCAGTCAGCCGATGCGCCTGCCGCCGCGGCGAGCGAGGCGGCGTGCGACTCGGCGTTGAAGGCCAGCAACAATGGCGCCAGGGCGGACGAAGAAGCCACGGCAGCGACGGCGGGCAAGTACTGTGTCAGGTCAAAAAACTGAATATGACCTGGAGGAAGATGCGAGCGCCGCACCGCCGCCATCCCGAGGGAGACGACAGACGGCGGCGCCACCACGGCGACAATAACGCGCTTACTGCGACTGCCGCTGTGACTCGCGTCGCTGGGGTCCTCCTCACGCAGGAGGAGGACGGCGAGGGTGACTAGGGCCCCCGTCTCCGCGTCTGTCTCCATCGGTGCGACACCCAACACGACGTCGCCTGCACGCAGAAACGGAAGACGCGGGGCCGCCAGCCATTCTGTAAACCCCTCCGACTCGCCATTCGGCAGAGCGGCGGCAAACTCCGCCTCTCTGTAGCGCTCGCACCAAGTGGGCACGGGTTGCGCAGGGCATGGCCCACCGCACTCGTCGTCGGTGAGAAAGCGCACCGGAAGCGACGTCGCACCTTCCGCGGATGACGCCGCCGCCGCCGCCCCCGGCACTTCCAGAGGCTGCGGCAGGACCTGCAGCGGCAGCGGCTGCCCAGCACGGAGCGGCAGGAGGCGTCGCATGCCGCCGGCGGTCATAAGCGGGTGGAGGTGCAGGTGCAATACCTGACGGACGAGGTGCAGGGTGTTTTCGTTGCGTGCGTCAAAGTTGAAGACGTTGTTGAGGGCGTCGTAAATGCCATCATGTGGAAACGCCGCCATGTGCTTCACCACGGCTATCAACTCACGCAGGGAGAAGGGGTAGGTGAGGTGGCCCTCCTCAAAGCTCTCCTGCAGACGCTGGAACGCCCCAATGAGTCGCACCAGCAGCGCGTCGGGGATGCTTGGGCCGTACGCCTTCAGCACACGTAGTTGCGAAAGCGCATCCGGGTTGCCCATCACGTAGGACGCAAACAAGTCACCGCACTCACGGTAGAAGTCGTTGCCGTGGAACGGAAACCCTGGCGGATTTGCAAGCACGATGATTCGAAAGTCCGGGTGCATGGCAATGACATTTGCCGTCTCGCCGGCGTCGCCGCCTGCGGCCATGGCACGTGCGCGTGGGCCGCGTATCTGCCGTCCATCGCGGAGGCGCATCTCGTGATCCTCCACGAGTCCCTTCAGCACCTGCACCACCTCCACCGGGGCCTTGTCAATCTCGTCCACGACGAGGCAGTGCCCCCGCTGCACCGCCTTCACCAGCGGGGAGTCCGACCAGACGACGCGGCCGGCCTCAACGGTCGGATTGATGGTGAGGGTGCCGACAGTGGTGTCCCGGTGGAGTTGTATGTACTGCCGCGGCACGCCTATGCGGGCAAGGAAGGCGTCTACCACCTTGTTCTTCCCAACACCCTGGTTCCCAATCAATAGGATATTATTTCCCACAGCGTACTGCTTTGCGAGCCAGGCAATGATGGACTCGTGCACAGGATTGGAGTGGAAGTAGGGAACATACGGCACCATCGCCCGCTCCTCCTCCGAGTACACGCGATTGCTGCACAAAACAAGTTTGCCATGCACCGCGAAGACACGCGCAGGCGCATGGCCATTTCCCTCATTTGTCCTGTTGAGCGCATCTGAAGCTGCGAGCTCCACGAGAACATCTTGGCGTTTGCTTCGACGTCCTTCCGACAGTTCGGCTTCCGTGCGTGCAACCTTTCGCGTCTGACGATGGGGGTGCTGTTGTTGTTGCTGTTGTTCTGGTTCGTGACGGCCCACGTCAGAAAAGCCGCAGGAGCGCATCACCTGCCTCACCTGCTCGGCCGTCAGTGCGTTCATAAGCGGCAGCAGCACTGCGGACTCCACACCGGGCGTGAAGTCATCCGGGTAGCGCACACTGAAGCGGATTAAGTGGAGCAGCTGCCGTAGACTCAGCTGCGGCACCTTGGGCTCGGTCTCCTGCAGACGTTCGAGTGCATCGCGCAGGCGCAGAAGCCGGTCAATGTCACGCGTGACAGCCTCCAGCGTCCTCTCAGCCTCCGTGCCACTATCCTCCTCGGCGAGAGCGCCCATTTCTGTTCGCCACGTTTGCCGTTCGTTTGTCGCCACCCGTGCGAGGACGGCGTGCAGCGCCGCGCGCGTGGTGGCCGGCATCATCACGAGCCCAAAGAGAGAGGTCACTTCGTGCGTGACTCTCCAGGACCCCTGCTTCGGCCTGCCGCCGCCACCAGCAAAGACTCCGCACCGCGCGGTCGCCACGACGCGAAAGGAGGGGTGCACGGGAAAAATGCGCCGTGCCTGCATTTCCTGGTCCGTCGCCATCAACTCCCGCTTGAGTATCTCGTACTCCCGCTGCGACCGGAGCAGTGTGCCGTCGTAGAGGCTCGTGTTCCCGTCCACGAGGAGCTGTTGGAGGGACGACAGCATTCCATGTGGTAGTTTGTCGACGCCGTCAAGGACGGCGATGTGGCCGCCCAGCGCGGCCTCCACAAGTGCGCTGTTTTCCCACCTTGTGTCCCCCGTCGAGGCGTCCGTCGTGCGGCGCTGGAAGAGGTCTTTGTTCGTCATGTCGGCGTACATGTACATCGTCTCCGTGCGATACCCCGCCAAGTGGGCAAACTCGCGAAGCAGCGTCGTCTTGCCGCAGCCGGTTGGCCCGAGCAGCAAAATATGCTGCCCCGCAATGTGCAGCTGCAGCATGGACTGCAGCACGTGATAGTGCGCCGGGGTGAACACGCTGCAGGGCGTGGGGCAGCGCTCGGCCACCACGATTGCCCGTCCCGCCTCTTCCCGTGTTGCGGGGACGGCGGCCGCACCCAGGTAAATCGGCAGAAGATAGGTGCCGCCGCCTTTGCTGCAGGCAATGCACGCGTCCCCCACCACGGTACTGCGGCCGTGCTCCGCTACACGGATGTTTTCAACCCGTAGCACGTCGTTGAACTCCTCCGGACGACGAGCCGCCTCAGGCTCCTCGCTGCCTCTCTCAGCGCCGTCACGGCTACCACGGCGCCGCTGGGAGACCACATTCTCGCGCAACGCCTGACGCAAGCGCCCCTGTCCTCGTGTCGGGGAGGAGCCTCTTACAGCACGGGGGCTCGTGGCACCCTGCTCCGCCGCGCTGAGGTCGCCCGCCTGGTCGATGCCGACGTCCTCTCCGTCATTGTCGATCGAAGTGCGGCGGCATTCGTACAACGGAGCGGCAATGTGGCACGCGGCGAGCACCCGCTCATACTCACGCCTGCGACGCGTGGACTCCTCGAGGTGTGCGGCGCCCGCAGTTGCGGTCTGCTGCGCGTACAGCATCCACGGGAAGGCGCGCGGGAGGATTTCCCCGAGAGGAATATCAGGGAACAACTGCAGCTGCCTTGACAACACCGCAATCTCGTAGCTGCCAATGGTGTGCAATCCACGATGCGTCATTGCCGCCCCGCCGCCACTTGTCTGGGGATTGTTGCCTTGTTCACGGCCGCTGCCGCCGCCCGCCTGCTTCCCACCCACGACAAAATCCTTCGTGCTCGCGTTTACCTCATCAATGATGGATCGGAGCTTTAACAGCGACTCCGCCGCATCCGCGCCCCGCCCACCGCTCACCACCGCAGCGGCAGTCGTCCCCTGCGTCACCGCCAGTCCGGGCAACGGAATGGTAACGTAAAGGCATTGAAAGCGTGAGCGCAGCGGGGGGTCGAGTGGGTTGCCGTCGTATGGGGGAACAGGAACTGTGAGACCCACAACGCGAAAGTGCTCGGAGACGCGAATGAAGCCCATCCGGCGCAACTCCTCCTGCGCCGCCGCGTGTTTCAGGGCATCTTCAGCACCCTGCCTCTCCCTGCCCTGGTCGTCGCTGCGATTCTGCTCGTATCGGCCTCGCCTCGTGGAGAGAAGTTCCTGCAACAGCCGGTCATATCGCTCCGGGTGGATGAGCATCATGCCATTTTCAAGGTGCATCTCACGGTTCTCCAGAAGGTTATTGATCACCGGCAGCACATTACGCTCCACCTTCTCCAGACCCTCCAAGAGCAGCAGCTGTCCCTCGCGGGCCGCCACCACGACGCACTGGTCATCGTAGACAAGTGTGCCATTGCGTATCTCGCGGCGCTGGCCGAGGTCGCTCTCGGTGGTGTCGCGATTAAGTGAAAGGCACTGCACCTCACGCCGCACAAGGTGGGAGTACATCTGCACTAGCCACCGCAGCGCGGGGCCGGGCTCGCCCACGAGGCACATGTCCTGCCGGAGCTGCTCCTTCTGGCACATCCAGCGCAGGTAGCTGCGCGTCGTGGGGTCCTGCAGCTGAAAGAAGGCGTTGCCTCCGCGCAGCTGCAACCCGCCGTCGCCGAAGCCATGGGTGGCAAACTCGTCGCTGCTCTCGGGTTTATCCGCACCATCGCCGCAGCTCGCGGCACCGGGAAGGAGCCAATTGACATGCTCCGGGTGGTGGAGGCTCGTCGGCACAGGCACCGTGATGTCCCCAATGGTGAGCAGGAGGCCGTCGCTGCCGCTGCTGCTACCGCCTCGGCCCTGAGTGAAGAGGTGCGAGCTGGCAAACGGCGCTGCTGCCTCGACCACTGCGTGGCGCGCCAGCATTCCGATGAGGGTGCGCTGGCGATGCCTAAACATTGAATTTGACACTACTTTTTTTCTACCTCCGCGCACGTTTTCATTCGCGAAACGGAGTCCACGCAGAAATCGTGAGAGGAGCACACCGAAATAAGAAAAGAAGTACAAAAAAAAAGGGGGCATACATTGGCGGCGGCCCACAGCAAGGACGGATGGACGCACTCCCCTCCCCGCTTTGCCCAACAAAAACCCATACACCCACGCCCACGCACCCGCACCTACAAGCGTGAATGTCACTACGATACTTCATATTAGTCATGCAAGGGGGAAATCCGCGTGGCGGTGGGTCAGCTCCCACACGCGTTGGATCTCCACCACTGCCTCCTCCGCCTCCGCCACGCTGAAGAAGCCCAGCGTGAGCGTCACCGCTTTGCCGGGCTCCGCTGCAGAATTCACGTGCGTCAGGCCCCGGCGCACGCGCGAGTCCTCCTCCTGCTGCTGCTGTCCGTCGTGTTGCTGATATCCAGTGCACACAATGACACCAGTGAGAGAGTTGCAGGAAATGGATTGCATCGCGGCGACGGTAAACCACCGCGAGTGCATCTCACTATGGTGCAGCGGCAGTTCCACCGCCAGCAGCTTGGCGTTGTGACGAGGAACAGCATAGAGGCGCTCGGTAGAGAGCACGAGTTGACAGAGAAGTGGCTGCTGTTCTCTCCTCGCCCCTGCTGCAGTGGAAGTGGCCGCACGAGGGAACTCCATGGCGTAGACTTGGTACTGAAACACCTCCGGCTCCGCGATGAGACTGTCCTCAAGCCGCTCATGCCAGTAATTCATCCGCGCCTCACGGAAGAGGCAGCACCACTCCTGCTCCAAGAAAGGGGAACCTTCACTGGGAACATGCGGCACCCCGGCGGACCACGGTGGTCGCACGAGGCCGACGTGAAACTCCCGCACTCGCAGTCCGCCGGGAGTGCCGTCGGGCGCTGTCACCTGCACCTCCGTGAACACGTCGTCCACGCAGCGGCACTGCACCTCCGCCATGTAGCGCTGCAGCAAGGTGCGCTGCGCGGACGGTTTGGGGCCCTTCTTCCGCGTGCTGAAGTACTCAATAGCGAAGCCGTGGCAGTTGGCGCCTGCTTCGTTGCGCTCTGCAGCCCACACACGCGCGGGGTGATTGTGCAGCGGAACCACCGCTCGAACCAGCCCGAGGCTCTCGCGCCACATCACCTCCGGCGGCGGTGCTGGTGGCGGCGGCTGTGTGTTGCAGGCCCCCTCTCTCTCCCTCTGTTGCTGCCGTTGCAACTCGTCCGCCTCCCCGTCCGCGCGCTTACTGTCAACTGGCCGCGACGACGACGACGACGACGATGGCGGCGGCGGCGGCGGGTGGCGCTGCAGCAACTTGTAGACATGTTTGGCTGTGAGCACCAGCTGCACGTCGTAGCCGCTCGGAAAGAAGTCCAACTCACGGCCGTCGTCGCCAACTTTGTGCCGCACAACGGTGCTGCCGGTGATGTACACGTCGCCGTGCGGCTCAAGGATGCGCACGACGCCCCGCCCGCTCATCCCGCACCAGCCGCGTCGCCCGCCGCTACTCCCTGGACGATACTCGGGCAGTCTGCAGGGCGAGGCAAGCAGGGAAGGGGCAGTGGAGGAGGGAGAAATGACACAAGGAGGCAACAAGCACACACGCAGAAGGGGGGGGGGGGAGGGAAAAAAAAAACGAATTCGAGAGAAACTAACACCGCTCTTTTTTTTTTT
>NW_021704112.1:0-41292 GCF_003719485.1 Trypanosoma conorhini | reverse complement strand
TTTTTTTACTGCGCCCCGTTTGCCGCCTCGTGTATGGACAACACACGGGAGATAAGCCGGTCGCACCATCGGTGATGCCTTTCTAAGAGGACGTCGTCCTCCGGCAGAAGCGAGGTCGTCTCCGCAGTGCCTTGCGTGGGCGACGCCTCCGCCCTCGATACATCCCCCTCAGCCCCGTGCGGCCGCTGCGCTTCTTGTTGTTTCATTTCGTGCCGTTGACGCGCAACGCGGCGGCGAAGGTCCTGCCACGTCTTCGGCACCTGACGCGTCGCGTAACGCACGACGTCCGCGTCGCTGGCCGGGTAGCGCAGTGCGTGGGCAACGGCGACGACGCCCTGCGCCACCGCCTCCGGTGAGTATCCGCCCTCCAAGGCAACCACGAGACCAGCGTGCAGGCTCCGCGCCTGTTGCCGCTGCTGCGGCTGTGAGCGGCAAAACTGCTTGAGTGCCCGCACCGCGTATGCGAATCCGCCTTCAACGGCCATTCGTCCGAGTGGGTCGCCGTAGGCGGCGTCAAACCCCAGCGAGAGCAACACCACGTCCGGGCAGAAGCAACGCAAGCGTGGCAGAAGGACGTCGTCCACCACTCGCTCAAACACGGCGTCACTCACAACCTCTTCGCAACACGCCGGGTCGTTGGCCGCGGTATGCACGGCAACGTTGCACACGTTGCGGTAACGCCCAACGTACGCGGTGTCGCCGCGGGGGTCGGCGGGGTAGAAGGTGCCATGGTCGTAGCGATGCAGTGAGAGGTACAGCAGTGGTGAGACGGAGGCTGCGTCGCCCGGTGGCGGCGGCTCTTCCTCCACAAACGACTGGGTCCCCTCGCCGTGGTGGACGTCAAGGTCAACGATGGCTATGTGTGGCGCCGGCACACTGTCAGCGCCGCCACGGCTCTCGTTCTCGTCACGCCAATCCTTCAGCAGCTGGCGTGCCGCGATGGCGACGTTGTTGGCAAGACAGAACCCGCCAGGTGTGTCCACGGTGCAGTGATGGCCTGGTGGGCGCACAAGGCAAAAGGCAAGCGCAGGTGCCCCGGCAAGCGCGCAACGTGCCGCGTCAATAACGGCACCGACGGCAAGGCGAGTGGCCACACTGCTTGTCGCGTCGCTGCAGTAGACATCTGTTTTGAGCGGCGGGGCGAGCGCGGTGCCGTGCTCGACAAAGTCACGGTACCGCGATACGTCGTGGCACAATGCAATTTCCGCAAGCGTGGCCAGCCGGGGCTGGAGCCAAGAGGAAGGTGGAGCCACGCCACTCGTGAAGGGTTTATCAGCGCCGCCCAGCTTGGCACCCGTCGTCGCCCCAGCCTCCGCCTCCTCGGGGAAGCGCAGTTCTTCCGGCAGCAACTCGCCAGCGCGCGGGGTTGACTTTAGGCACTCAATGGCCCGCTGCAGGCGGTATGGCGTCTCTGGAATACGATCCACGGGCGGCGCGTGCAGCAGCATGCGTGGGTCGTACGCCCAGGCCACCGATGCATCCGGTGGCTGCATGGACGACTTTTCACCGCCGTCGTTTGCGCCGTTCCCGGCAACAGTGCCCGCGAGAAACACCTCCGCCCCGGCTTGCAGTTTGCCGAACAGTGCGAGGCCCTGCGCGTCCACCAATCCCTCCACTGCTGCAGCCTCCACGCCAACGCGGGCCGCCACTGCGGAAATCGGCTCCAGTAGGTCACCCCTGCGAATGGCGGCGGTTGTGCGCAGCTGCGGCGCCGCAAAACGCCGCACGGTGATTTCGCCGTCAAGGCGGGCCCCACACTCCCTCCCCCGCCGTGGCGGTCGCCGCTGCCTCATTTCTCGCTTTCCTCAGTGCGTGTGCCACACCCCTGCGTGCGTGCGCATCTGAGAGACCCACGTGGCGGAAAGACAGCAGCTGGGGCAGCTAGGAGCCACCAACAACAGCGGCGGCTAAACTTATCCCGCGCCAGAGCCACGCCCCACCGCGCAAATTTTGCCCATACCAAAAAGGTCGGGCCGCACACGAACCAAAAGAAAACAACAACAAAAAAATAAGTCAATGAAACACAAAAAACAAATAAACGAATCAAAAAATATATATAAATATATATATATTAATAATAACGAACAAGAAAGTTAACTCTCGACACGTGCGCCACAAGAAATCGATAATACAACGACTGCTTGCTCCTGTGCATATTTTATCCCCCTCCCCCCCCACAGACACACACACTGATACATGCGGGGAAAGGGTTCGATAAGGAAGCAGAGAGAGGCACACAACGAGGGGGGGGGGACAAATTGCATGTCAAAAAGCAGCAGAAAATACGCCTTCACTCCAGATGCTTCATTCCATCCTCCTCGCAGGTTGCGCTGTCATAATGTGCCAAAAGAAGGTAACACCGAGAACGTGACTTCTTCATTGCGAGGGTACGTTCCCACGCAGGGCCGCCTCCAATTGGGCGAGCAACTCACTGTTCACGGCACCACTGTCGCGAAGGGCGTGCCGCAAGACGTCCCGCTCTGCTACGAGCGCCGCGGCTCGCTGCTGCTCCTGTGCCAGTTTTTTCTCGGCGCCGCAGGCACCGACGTGCCCCCTTCTTGAGCCACGTGACTCCGATGCCTTCGTTGCAAGCGCGGGAGCTAAATCAGTATCCTTTGTTGAAGCCGCCGTGGCGGCAATGAGGGGCATCTCCGCCGTTTCGGACTTGGCGTTAAGCGACTTCGCTGGCCGGCTGGTGCTAGCGAAACAAACGTGGTCGCGCCACAACAGTAACTCACGTCGCCGCTCGTTGCTTTCCCGCTGCACACGCTCCAGCACACGGCACTTTGTCTCACGACACTTGCGCATCCACCTTCCGAAGCAGCGCTGGACAAGCGGTACAAAGACACCTCGACCCAAGAACGCTGCGGCCGCAGCTGTCTGTGCCCGCGCGCGCAACAGACGCTCCTCTTGATCACAAAGCTCAAGAGCAATCAGTCGTGTTTTTGCGGCTTGCTCCTCCGCCTGGCTCTTGGCCAATAACAAGGGCCGCTCCAGTGCAACCGCAAGCCGCAGGGCTTGGTGCTCCCTTGCAGTTGATTCCAGTGCGTCGCGTTGCAGTTCCGTCAAACGGGCATTCGCTGCACGCTCCAGCGCGGCATATTTCTTTTTCTCACACATGATTTCCTCGGCGGCCGCCGCACGTGTCTTCTGCAGTGCACTCACCGCCTCTTTCAGGCGCGCTTCCCAGGCCTCCAACTGCGCACGCAACGCCTCCCCATGACTCTGGGCTGAGGATTCCAGTGTTCTGTGCGCCTGGCGAAGTTCCGAGGCTGTCGCGTGGACGAGTCTCTCACTGGCCACAAGTTCCCCCGTCTTTTGCTCGAGAAGCCGCATGTATTCGCTCGTCTCCGTGTGTGAGGCCCGGAGTGAGGCATGGAGGTCCTCGATGGTTTGTTCCTTCTCCACTAGGCGCTGCCGCAGCTCCACGAGGGACTCAGTCATCCGGGCCTTCTCCTCGCGGAAACGCCGCGCCTCGGCGGCGGCGGCGGCCGCACGTGCCTCCTGCACTGCACTCACCGCCTCTTTCAGGCGCGCCTCCCAGGCCTCCGACTGCAGCTTCTTTTTGATCTCCTCGCGGTTCCCCTCTGGGGCCGTCAAACATCGAGAACCGGTTTTCCACCTTCTTCTTAGACGCCAGTGTAGGAACTGTGACCGAAGAGCACGAGGGGCACAACGACTTCTTTCAAGCCTCCGCATTCTCACCATCAGGGTCGCTACGCCATTTCGATATCTCCAAATGGTTTTGTTCGCGAGAGGAGAAGAAGTGCCAACGGCCTTTTCCTCCAAGGCGTTAGACCCGAAATGCGCTTGGCATCCATTTGCGGTGTTCATCGCCTCTGAGCGACACACAAGGCAGAGTTCACACAGTTGCAAACTCTCTTCCATAACGAGCGCCACACGGTTTGCATGCTCTTCGTCCTTCAACTCCTGCACGGCGCAAACCTCATCAAACCTACACTGTTTCCTGAGGGCGTGTACCATGTTTTTGCCGCTCGTTTTCTCACTTTCGCTCGGGCTCCTCGACGTCGTTTCAGACGCAGTTGGGCTCTGATCGCTGGCAAGCAGCATATTCGCCTCCTCATCTTCCTCGACTGCTGCCGGCGCATCGCCCTCGCCCGCTTCCGCTGTTGCAGCAGGAACAGCAGCATTTGACGACGTTGTACAGTCGACTTCCTCATCGTCGGCAGCCATCGACCGCGTCTCACTAAGGTCTGCTGGCTGCCGCGCTCCCGCCGCGGGCGATCCAAAGACCTCAAGCGTGCCAACTACCTCTTCAGCTTCCCCATCCACGTTATCCAGGCCTTTCATTGCCTCTGCCACCTCATGTGCCAAATGCGCCACGGCGTCACCACCTTCTGATTTCAGCTCATTTAGGGCTGTTGAAAACCCGGGAGGAATACACACAGCACTCTTCGTCAAAATTACTATTGGAAAGCCGCGTGGCGGAACGTCGTCTGAGCAAATTTCAGAGCTGACAGATTCCTGCTTTACCAAAGGCTGCTGTGCATCCTCCGGTTCTCCCCCCGCCATTGCATATGCCGAACTATCAAGGGGTGGTGAGGACAAAATGGGGAGGGTATCCTCCTTTTCCATCGTGGCTTGTGGTGGGACAGCTATCGGAAGGAGAGTTACCAAGCGGATAGATTTTGTAACTTCCTCGTACTCGTCCAGCTCTCGATGCAGGCGCGATGGAGGCCTCGGCCACGCCAGGGTTTCATTCTTGTTCTTATCAGGACCGCTGTTTGCCCATTTCAAGTCTGCCAGCGAGTCAGTGGCCGATATCCAAGGCTCCTCCCTGAGGCGCTGCTGCAGGTGCCCCACCACAGCACTTGGGTCGTGTCTTGCCTCCGTCTCCTCAACTTTGGAGGTTGCTGGAGTCGTCGTCTCCGTGAGAAAATCCCCCGAGTGTATTGGTGATTTGGCGCCGCCCCGCCCTTCCAAGGTTTGCCTCTCTGCTGAGAGCTGTTCAGAGCCACCGATGTCGTAGTAGGGGCCACTGCCCGACCGGCCTAGTGGTTTCCCCACTAGCTCCAGCGCCCGTTTTAGCAGCAAGGCGCGGCTGCGGCGAGTCGACTTGGGCCTAACCCTGCGTTGGGTTGTAGCAACAGTCGCGCGTGAGGCAACAGAAAATGGATGCACTGCCACCTTCACGGCTTTTGTAACTGATCCCGACCCTGTAGCCAGTTCAGTGTGGAGGTGTAAAGACCCTCCGCTTATTTGCGTACACCGTGCATTGCCATCACTTGTGTCGGCATGCGGGCTTGTTTGATCGCATGCCGGGGAGCAAGCGATGGTTTCAGTGGCGACAGCAGACGCCGCGTCGCCCTTCCTGCGCCTGGGTGGTGGCTGTGTTGTGTAGTTACACTGCAGCAGTTGCTGTAGGAGGAGATTCCATGCCTCCCAGCGGTCCAACATGGCCTTTGCTTCCTCGACAGTTTCCACGTCAACGGCAGGCGGCAAGTTCACGTACGCATGTCTTGAATTCGCGGCCAGTTGCGTCTCCATTTCCGCCGTTTGGACGCGATCGTAGTGCAACTGGGGCAATGATGCGGCCGCACAACGCCGTCGCTTCTGCTCACCGGGTGGTGATGAAACGGCCGCCCCCAAACCCAGTTGGGCAACTGTCGGCAGGGTGTCATCCATCCACCCCCTCCTCCTCCGTTTACTTCCACCTTCTTGTATGCAGTAAGCACACCGCTGACTGTGCCTCCTCTCGCCCTCTACGGGGAGAGAAGCAGGGTACATGAAGCAACGGTAACATCCAGAGAGCGAGCAAATGAAAAGCAGGAGCGGGTGGGCAATCAAGGGGACTCACCACCATACGTCCTCCAAGCACCACTGACAGGAAACACACACACATACACACAAAAGCATATATATATACTGAGAGGGATATACTCACAAAACATATCATGTATGCACATTATCCATCTAACAAACCCCACAGTATATACACATATAAAGAGTGTGCGTGTTTGTTCGTGTAGAGGAGGTTGCTGATGACAAGCTAAAATAACTGAGAATTTGATGAGAGCGGCAAAAAGACACGCACACAAAGAAAGCAAAGTGTAAGAAAATAAAATTAAACATTCCTCACTCAAGGCAGAGAAACAACCACCCAAAAAGCAAAAGAAAAACAAACCAAAAACGACAAGAATGACCAAAAAAGGATTCACAGACAACGGACACATACAACGAGAAAAGCAAAAACAAAAAACACACGACTGTACAGAAGCAAACTATCTTTACTATTTGTCAAAGACACAAGTCATCTGATGCATCCACGTAAACTCCTCATCAAACGGACACGAAATCAGCTGCTGCGAGAGGAGAACAAAGTTGAAAAAAATAAAAAGGCGTCAGGTGAAGATGTTGACGCTAATAGAAAAAGAAAATGCAGATCTATTTAACATGGAGCCAAAGAAGGCAGTATTTAACCTCCAAACCAAAGCAAGGGTACATAAGACAGTGGGCTGACACACCTTTTTGTTTTCTTAACATATACAAATAGAACTTCTGTAGAAAAGTCAATTGGAGGTGTGCTTCAAAAAATGAAGGGGCGACGTTTAAGAAGAGCGCCAAGAGAGAAAAGGCCAAGCTGCTGTTGGGTTTAAGAAAAAAGGTGCTTTGCACCTTTTCTTCCACGAGCATCACATCATTTAGTTGTTATTTTTTTTTTTTTGCATTGTCATAACTCACGATGCTGCTACTGATGCTTGGCTTACAGTACAGATTCCTTGTATCCTGAATCTGCGTCTCACACACGCTCTACCAATCAAACTCAAACTTGTTTCCCAAAGAGGGAAAAATAATGTTGTTTGTCGACTCTGCTTTCTGCGGCACGCCTGTTGCTGGGAAATTGGCATCTGCTACGGTACCACCTTCATTTCCTTTTTTAATAGGGAGCCGCATCCGTCGCCGAAAGCGAGTCTTTCGGGGGCCCTTCGGCGGCGAGTCCCCCTGTTTAACCACCGGATTGGAAGTTACATTAGGTGGTGTATTGGTCTCTCCAAAAAAATTGTCGGGAGGCCTCGTCCAGGGTTTCGCTGTTTCTCTTCTCTCAGTTGGACTGCCTAGAGATGAAGCCTTGTCAGAGTCGCCAGAGCCCGGCAACGCCACGGACCCCACCCCTTCCGTCGGTACTATCGCAGAGTTTCCTGGTAGAGGTCCAACAGGCTCTGCTGGGTGCAACAGCGGATTTTGCGGAGGTGATAACCTTGCTTCGGGCGCTCTCGCAGGTGACAAAGATTCTGACATATCGCTCGCACCATCGTCAGCGGTCACCACGGGAATATCCCGCAACTGCTGCAACAAGTTTCTGCAGCTGGTGTTGGTTCCCTTGGACAAAATGCCAGTTGTGGGGGTTGTCAACGCTGGATCCTTCGGCGGCGCGTGAACAAAAGATACTCGTCTGGTCGAAAGCTTTTTTGTTAGGGGCATAAGCGGTGTCGCACCGGAAGCGGGATCAGTCACATCTTCATTATTTCCTTCCTTTGTTTGTTTTACGATGGACGCCGTGTTGCTGCTCTTTCTTCGACTATAGCTCCTTTGTGTTCTTGCCCTTATACTATCCTTCCTAGCACCTTTCCGCTTGTTCCAGATGGAAAAGCCCCCTCCCATTGCAAACGACTTGAGTGTGACAATTTGCACCCGTGCGTGGACTCTCTCGTTCTCTTTCTTGCCTGACCTCCAATTCGCTCCACCGCACAGAAGAATAGTAAGTGAAAGAAACGACAATAAAAGTAAAGAACGTGAAGAGCAAAAAAAAAACGAGTAGCCAAATATGACATGAGGAGAACTCCATGACAAATATGCGCCCACATTCAGCCAAAGGGCAGCGCATCCTCTTTTGTCGCTGTTGCTGCTACTGAAAAGCTCCAACAACCCACTAGAAAGGACGTCGAAGATGAAATGCCGGCAGCTTGTGTGGAGCCACAAGTAGAAGTGTGTTTCCGCTCATAAGACAATTCGATACAACTCAAATTGACACTCTCACATAATGTTCGCGAGTTGGATAAAAAAATTGATAATATTATTTAAACCACTGATAATGGTTGCGTTGCCAAGTTGAAAAAAAAAGGCTAAACAGCGTGGCGCACCGGGAGAGAAATTCTCACCCAACTGGAATTTATCCAATTTATCCACAAACTGCAAATTGCAACAATTGACAGAAAAAGGTGATCGATGATAATTGGGCTGTTTGTGAGCCCAATAAATAACAATCTTTAAGGCCACGCTGCTACTCACATTAAAAAAAACTTAAACCACGCCTAAAACAAGCAAAGCAGAGCAGAAGGAAAACATTTCCAGATTTAGGGAATCAAAGGAGCAGCAAGACTTCCCCTCCGCCGCTGTATAAGGCTCCCAAATCAATAACTGCAAAAAATATCTAAAGGAGAACAACAAAGAAAATGAATTTTTTTTCATATAATACGAAATCGTTACACAGAGAAAGCAAAGACACAAAAAAAATCCATCCAGTCCAGTTTCGAATGCAGATGCCATGGTAATTCAGAAACTGCGCAAATACAAGCCGTAAAGAAAATAAATTATCTATGCACAGCTTTCCCACATCGCATTCTTTTTCCAGGCCAATACAAATGCCATGGAACAAGGTATAAATGAAAACATGGCCTTACCTTATTGAGTGGTAAGGGAATGAAAAGGAAAGATAATCATCGCTGCTTCACTAGAAAGAAGAAAAGGGATATTGCAATTTCCTTACGTGTCCCAAAACCGCAAGTGTCCACAGAACGGCTTCAATAACAACATAAAAACCCACTTTGATTACAGAGGTGTGATAGCACGTGGGAAAAAAAAAAGCACTTGCCTTTTTGGTCTATAACAGTCAATAATGGATAGTTCAATCTATAAAAAAAAGGAAGCAGAAAAAAAACACACACACAAATTAGCGACCCTACATCAGTCAACAAAGCCCATATAATTTGCTCTTTTTTTTGTATCCCTGAGAAAAAAAAGCCGGCTAAGCCACCCCTTTCATCACACTCCCTTCAGGAGCAACCCAAAGAGAAAAAAGAAACATCACCCCAAAACCCAAACTGCGGGAGGGCCATTATTTCTCACTTTCTCGCTGTCAGCCCAAATGAAGAACATCCGCAAAAAAAAAAAAGTGTTCACCGCCGCGGGCGTTGTCAAAAAAATTTGTGGCGCACAATTAGAGCAGCTGTGGGTAAAAAGTTTTATAATCGGTCTCTATAATTCCGTGTGTTCGCTAGGGCTTTCTAATAAATCAAAATGGGGAAAAAAATAAATGAAGAAACCCTTCCACAGCATCTATACATATATCGGGGTAAACGGCAATGGCAACACCCCCGTAGAATTCGCAAGCGCTTTCGGCCGCACGCGCCACCACCCGACTTCCGGTGCAGACGAACGAAAAACAGAACGAACTTCCCGCCGCCAGGCGCCGGCAAAAGGGCGCAGCTTCACGCACCCCCCTGCGAGTCCCCGCCGGGGGCCGACGCCGCAGCGGCGGCAACCCGCACTAAAACAAAAGGAGAATGGGCCAGCCGGCGCGCCGCGCGGCCGTGGGAGAAGTAAAAAAAAAAGAACAACGGCGTCTCCGTCGATGCTTTAAACGGGGTTCATGTTTGGCGCGGGGGGCAATTTTGGTGGGGATTGCTTCTTGAACGGGCTCTTTGTTCCCGTATTTCCTGTTCTTTTTTCTTTCGGTAGATGATGTTGCCTGATGCATTGAAAGCGGACGGCCCTTTTTACCAGCTTAACGTCTTGTTATCTAAATTGCTGAGGTGGTGTTTCACAAAAAAAAAGCTGAAACAAATGGATTTTTCTTTTTTTCTTTTCGTGGAGGAGCCAACACACACACACACACACGCACAAATGTAGGAAAAAAAAACTGCATGTAAACAGCAAGCGCCGAAATAGAGACACTAAATTTGTTATACGCACTTCATAGCACTTGGGATCGTTTATTTTTCCTATTTGTTTTTCATTATATATATATATATATATATTTGCAACTTCGAAGTTATTGTTATTGTAGCTGGGGTGCAAATAAGCACTATGAGATATCTCTTATTCATTTTTTTGTTAAATCCAAAGTAGGAAACAGGGAGAAAATTTTTAGGCAGATGTTAATTTCACGTAGTCGGAATGAATTTGAAGGGGCAGGAGTTAATCTCATCTCGTGCACAATATGCCCTAAAATGAAAACTATTACTCGTGCGACATCCTGTTCTGCCTTTGAGTTGCGGGAATCGTTATCCACTATTCTCGGTTTGGATGTTGACTCCATCGAGCTGTACAGGAAAGGAACCACTGGTTTTGTTTCTGTTCCAGATGAGTCAGTGGGGCTTGGACACTATTATGTGATATTGCGGTTATGCGGTGGCAAAGGCGGATTCCGCAAGCAGCTTGAGAAAAAAGGAAGGGCGTTTGCACGAGCCAGAAGATTGCGGGAAGCTAACCCGGCGGGTGCTCGTCCAAGGGCGAAACAAGGGGCCGAATTGGTTTCAAGCAAGAGTGCAGCTGTCAAAGGTGAGATCAGCGAGAAGAACTTATCAGTGGAAAAGGAAATAAAGCCAAGCAGTACCGGAACCAGTAAAATTCGGGACGCTGTCCGCATAGGTGTAAAACGAACTCTTGATAGTTTGATTTGCAGCAAGACATGAATGATGACGGTTTTTTTTTCCCATACAATTGAAATTTTGGTTTTAAATTCCCTGATTCAGAAGACATTTAGGTTTTGTAATAAGTTGCTTGCGACGCGCAGTGTTTACTCTTCTTTCACACAAACATCCTCCTTTTTTTTTTGCCTCTTCTTTATTAAAAAGAAAGTAATACCATAATAGTAATATAATACTACTAATAATTAATATTATTGGCAGCTTGGCTAGAGAACTCGTTAGTTAGCTTGGATGCGTGCGTGCTGAAGTTATGTCCCGAAGCGTGCCATGGCGGACCAATTGTCCACGGCACGTGAAAGACCTCTTTGAACAGTTGCCGTCTTGTCAATTACTATTAGTTAGACGCATTGGACCCACAAGTTTTGTTTTGAGTCGACGTGAGGGACGAGAAAAATTTAGAACATCTATAGGAGATCCTCACGAATGCTCTTGCTGCGACGGCCAAGAGTTATGTCTTCATGTTCTGTTTATCCTGTGCAAGGTATTTTTCTTACCAAAGGAAAACCCCCTGGCTTGGCAAAAATCACTAGTGGCGGCGGAAATTGACGAATTGCTCAGGGCCGAGAAAAGAGTTCGAAATGTACAGAAGCAAGCCAATGTAACAGGAACCGTTGCCCCTAAACAGGTTGAACAAGGTGATGTATGCCCAATATGTTTCGAAGACCTCTTCAATGACAGTTCTTTATGCTACTGTAAAGCAAGTTGTGGTAGACACCTTCATTTATATTGTTTTAAACAATATGTGCGTCATAATTGTGGCGTTTTACTACGATGCCCGTACTGTAGAAGTCCCTGGATAAATGATCCAAGCGCTACGAGCAAGAAATGCTCTGGATGCAAAAAGTATGCAGCGGGGGAGTGCTATAGTTGTTTATTTTGCCAAGACTATGTCTTATGTGCGGACTGTTTTCACTGTACTGATACTCATGCAAGTCATCCATTCTCGATCTTGGGAGCTAGAGATATTGCAGAGAGACACGATGGTCGGAGACCCGCGCGTGTACAAGCTGTTCAAGAACCCCCAACCCAGGTTCCTGCGGAGGTTATTCCGTTAATGTATAGAGAGATTAATCCGAATGATTATGAAACTCTTCTTCAGCTTGATGAAAGGAGTGGTCGTCGAGTGTTAACGATGGAACAGTTTATGGCACTTAAACGTGGGAGTTGGAATAGTTCACTTGAATATGATACATGCCATATATGCCTAGAGGCTTTTGATAGCAATAGTGCTTGTGTTTGGCTTTTATGCGGGCATTTTTTTCATGTTTCATGTGCCCAAAGTTGGCTAACAGAACATTCAGCAGTTTGTCCCTTGGATCATATCCCAGTCGTAATTTCTGGTAGTGTAAATCACGTGACTGAAGAGAGTTCGTCACACTTGCCCGCTCTGAGGTCTCACACCCGTCGAGTACAAAGAAATAGGCACGAGACTGCTGTGACTTCAGCGGTTTCACAGCGAACTGTACGTAGAGTGTTACGACGTAGCGAAAGACCGAGGCCGGCTCCTACCGCATCTCTACCCCTACTTGAGCTGCAAGTTGTGTCACTGGGACGCTTGCAACCTCGTGAACAAAATCGGGTTCTATTTCGTTACGGAAGTGCTTAGAAATGCCTTTTTCCCAAAAGAGAGGGGCGGGGTGGAAAACAAAAACGCCAAATGCAAAAAAAAAATTGTGTAATATTATTATTACTATATGAGTTTTTTTTTTTCTTGTTGCTATTTACTTCAGAGGTAATAAAGTTGCGACATCAATATTTGCACACTTTTTATCGTTGTTCTTCTTGCGCTCACCTTTATTTTTTGTATATGTTTTAAAGAGAGGATCACAATGCGTCGCGTGGCTAACTCCAAGTTCGGGGCAAAAGGCTCTCGATGCATCTCTGGTGTGGCGCCTATGCTGTATTTTCCGGCAACCCCGAATACACAGCTAACTAAGGATGAGCAGGTGAAGAGGAACACCAGCATCGCCATCGAAATGATTAAACGGTATAAAGGAGAAGTGCCGCCTCAATACCCCCGGAAGTCAACTGCCACGATAGAGCAACTTGAAAAAGAGATTGATACCTTGCTTGGCGGAGCTGAAAAGTTGCGGAAAAATACCACCGATGATCAACCTATGGATAAGCTTACACTAATGGAGCGTTGCCTTCGCCATGCTCTCTGGTCCTACCATAAGGAAGAGGGCAAATGTGACTTTGACCAGATAGGCAAATGGGTTGTGTACACTCCAGAGGACGAGGCAAAATTGGCTCATTTGAAGGATGAGGCGGAATCAAAAAAGAAATTGGCCGCCTTTCGGCGGATTTCTGCGGAAAAAGGTTTACCAAGTGCTTTGCTTCCAAAAATTCATTGGGACCAAGAGTACGCCGCCGTAATTGACCGTGAACTTGTTACTGCAAAACGTGCCCGATACGATGTGCTTGCAACTCAGACCACAGAATGTGACGATAAGCAGATCGACGCCGTTCTTCAAGAGTACAGAAAGCCTGCACAGGATCGACGCTTGGATAATCTGGTTGAGCTCCTTGAGCGATTTAAACCTGTTCTGGCCCGCGAGGCAATTATGCAGCGTTTGACAATCAAGCACCTTGAGGGCCAACTTGGCGTTTGGCGTTACATGGACTGGTGCCCAGAGGTTCGTGATCGCGCCGAGCTGGAGGTGGACATCACCGGCTGGCAGTGGTGGTCTCCGCTGGAAGAGCGTCGTCTCCTGCCCGTTCGACTTCGTTCGGTGAAGGAGGTACGTGAAATTATGTCCCAAGCCCAGGCGAAGAAGGCAGCTGAGCAAGTGGAGAAGAGCCCGAAGGCCATTCAATCCGGCAGCTCAGAAGGCCTGCGTGATCGCCTACTGAAGGAGGTTCTCGCTCTTCAGGCTCGCATCAACCAACGCGAGGAGGCTGATTCTTCCAAGGGTGATCAGAAGAAGAGGGCGAATCATTGATCGCTGTTGGAATTTGTATAGCGGAGAAAGATTCACTAGGAGTCATGCATTCACGCGCTATTAGGGGAAGGAAAGCAAGGAAACAACGAAAGAAGTAAAAAAGGAAAAAAAAGGAAAAAAAAGAAGGGCACCGTCATCAATAAAAAGAGTGTGGGGAATGGATAGCATTGTGAGTGGATATGATTGAATTGGTGTTTGCGGTGTCATCAATGGCGAAAGACAATATTTTCCTTGGCGAGAGGCTATATTTTGCCTTGACGCCTTGAAGTCTGAAATATATATATATATATATATATGGGCATTTATTTACTACGGATTGTATTATGTATATATGTTTGCCGGTCATCTTACCTTCCTTGTTGTGTGTGTGTGTGTGTGCTCTGTGTGGTTTTTTGTGTCTAGACTACTCCAGGTTTAATGGACGCAACAGAACTTAAGAATAAGGGCAACCAGGAGTTTTCCGCGGGTCGCTATACGGAGGCTGCGGAGCTCTTCACTCAGGCCATTAATTTGGATCCCTCCAACCATGTCCTCTACAGCAACCGATCTGCCTGTCATGCGGCTCTGCATCAGTATCCAAGTGCGCTCCAGGACGCCGAGAAGTGTGTCTCAATTAAGCCGGATTGGGTGAAAGGTTACGTGCGACAAGGTGCCGCCCTTCACGGACTTCGGCGCTACGATGAGGCTGCTGCGGCGTACAACAAGGGGTTGGCTGTGGATCCCGCAAACACGGCGTGTACCGAGGGCATTGCTGCAGTGGAGAAGGATAAAGTTGCTTCCAGAATGCAAAATCCCTTTGCGAAGGTGTTTGGTCCGGATGCCATCGGAAAGATACAGGCCCATCCAAAGCTTTCACTGTACCTTCTGCAACCCGATTACGTTCGCATGATCGACGAAGTTATGAAAGATCCTTCTAAGGTACAAATGCACCTGAAGGATCAACGTTTCATGGCAACGTTCATGGTCCTCAGTGGGCTGGAGCTCCCCGGCGACGAGGAGGAGGAGGAGCAAGAACTCGCAAGACAGCAACGGCAGAAGCAGCAGGAAGCGAAAATGAAGGAGGAAGAGGAAAAAAAGAAGGCTGCAGCAGCTGAACTTTCACCCGAAGCCACTGAGGCGCTGCGTTTAAAGGAGGAAGGGAATGCCCTGTACAAGCAACGAAACTTTGATGAGGCGCTACAGAAGTATCAGGAGGCCCTTGCCAAGGACGCCACAAACACCGTTTACCTCCTTAACATCACTGCAGTTATTTTTGAAAAAGGCGAGTATGAGGCGTGCGTAGAGAAGTGCGAAGAAGCTCTGGAGCACGGCCGCGAGCATCGTTGTGACTACACCGTGCTCGCCAAACTTATGACACGCGAGGCACTATGCTTGCAGCGGCTCAAGCGTTTTGATGAGGCTATTGCGCTGTTTAAGAAGGCGCTGGTGGAGCACCGCAACCCTGACACCCTTGCGAAGCTGAATGCTTGTGAGAAGGAGAAGGAAAGGGCCGAAATTGAGGCCTACTTGAATCCTGAGCTAGCGCTGCAGAAGAAGGAAGAGGGCAACGCGTTCTTCAAGTCTGACAAGTTTCCTGAGGCCGTGGAGGCGTACACGGAGGCGATTAAACGTAACCCAGAGGAGCACACGACGTACAGCAATCGCGCCGCGGCGTATTTGAAGCTCGGGGCCTACAGCCAGGCTCTCGCGGACAGCGAGAAGTGCATCAGTCTTAAACCGGAATTTGTCAAGGCACATGCCAGACGCGGGCACGCCCTTTTCTGGACGAAGCAGTACAACAAGGCTATGCAGGCGTATGACGAGGGCCTCAAACATGACCCGGCAAATGCGGAGTGTAAGGAGGGGCGCATGCGGACAATGATGAAGATTCAGGAGATGGCTACTGGTGGCGACTCCGCGGACAGTGACGAGGTGGCAAAACGTGCCATGGCAGATCCAGAGGTTGCCGCCATCATGCAAGACAGCTACATGCAGCTGGTACTGGGTGAGATGCAGCGGGACCCCTCGCGCATCCAAGACTACCTGCGGGATCCCACAATTGCTGCAAAGATCAACACCCTTATTTCGGCCGGAATCATCCGGTTTGGAAAGTAAGCGGAACTCTTGAACAGGCGACGGAAACGCGCATAAAACGGCTTCACGGTGTTGACCCTTTCGACGCAGCTTGTACCACGGAGGGTAAACAAAGACATTCAATAATGCAAATGCCAAGAAGAAGAAGAAGAAACGAGAAGAGCGAAAGCGGGATGGAACGAGGCAACGTGCAGTGGTGCCCGTCTTTGCGCCGAACCATTTTAATTATTATTATTATTATTATTATTATTATTGACTATGACTATTATTGTTTTTTTTTTTTTGCGCTTTTGAGCAACAGATGCGAAGAAAGAAAAAAGAAGAAGAAAAAAAAAGAAGGAGGGAGGGGAAAAAAAAAACTAGTGTCGTGTGGAGTTTGCGGATTCTACTCACTTTCAGCCCACTTCTCGAGCAGCAGAGAATATTTTTCTCCCAAATTATATATTTCTTTTTCCACCTGTTCTCTGTTGCCTGTCCAACAGCAGCAACCAACGCGGGGGGTTACTACTCACATGGCACCGCTGTGGGGTCCTTGACTTCCATCTCACGTGGTTCTACTCTCTGGCTCTTTTTTCCCCGCACACACGCACACACACATGCACCTGACTTGCATCTGTGCTATGCGGAAGTAACTGCAGATGACCTCCCCGAGGCCGCTGGCTCTCGGGCATGAAGTGCCCACGGAGTACATTCGCACCCTCGACCCGAAGCTGCTGCCGCCGCGCGTGGGTCACAATTGGCTTGACCAGGCATTCCGCAAGGTGCAGGACAAGCCGCAGCAGTTGGAGGCCGAGTTCCGTGGGAAGCGGGCATTTTTGCCAAAGGGGGTCTACGACCACACCCCTCCAGAGGGGCTGGGGCTGACGGCGCAGCAGCTTATGCATGCCCTATCGACAAGGAGAGCAGGCGGCATTGAGGCTGATCGGCGTGCGCAGTACACGACGCTCGCCGACAAGGTGCTTCGCTTCTACGCCTTTTTCACGGAGAAAGCCCCGGAGGGGTGCACAGAAGAGTATTGGCACCGCCGCGTCGTCATAGATTTCTTTCCAGAGGATGACACAGTCTTGATACAAGAGCCATGCATTCCAAACAGTGGACTGCGTGGGGGAACCTTTCTTAAGCGCCAGCCAGTGCGTGCCGACCCACGACAGCGGGAGGAATTTCCTGACGAAGAGTTTCTCTCTCTTAACCACTTCAACGTAGGTCGACCTGTGCGCATTAATGCCGTAGAATTTTTCTTGTATGACTGTGACCCGTTCACACGCGAGTTCCTCACTGCCCTTGGCGTGAACGTTGCCTCCCCTGTAACGTGTCCAGATTCCTCCTTTATGAGTGACTGGAAACGACACCAGGAACGGATGCTGTCTGGTAAGTTTGGTATTCTTTCACAGGACTTCCACGGGGAGGAGGCGGTGCGGGCGGCACGCTTTGTGCAGGACAGTGGGAAAGTGTTGCGCTTCTACGCCCTCCTGGACGAACGCAACAAGGTGGCGGGGGGCATCGTCAGGAAGCTTGAGGTGTTGTACTTTGTGGAGGACGACTCCATCGCGGTGGTGGAGCGGCCCACGTCCAACGAGGCCACCCCGTCCCTCTTTCTCTCGCGCGGGTGGGTGCCGAGGGAGGGATCCATCGCGAGGGCCAACGAGCTGACGTTTGCCCACCGCGTCAACGGCATGCGGGAGCCGTACGTTGGGCCCGAGGGGCACTACACGGCAACGGACCTCGGTGTTGGCGTCACCATCAACGTGCTTGGTCGCCGTGTGTTTTTGTACGACTGCGACGATTTCACACGCGCGTACTATTTGGAGACATATGGCGTCAAACTCTCCGACGCGGTGGATTGCCGTAGCCAGTACGGACTCTCTCCGGACTCGAAGGTCACTGCATTTCGGCTCACTGCCACGCCGGCCTCCGTAGCTCCTACTGGAAAAGACGAGGCTGCCTTGGAGAAGCGGACGGCGCGCAAAACTAAGGATGTGCTGCGCTTTCTCTTGCGTCTTGCGCCGCCGTGTCCCGCCGTTGAGCGTCAGCGGCGTTTCACGCTCACGTATTACACAGAGACCGAGGAGTCTATGGTGCGTGAGACCCCTGTGCGAAACTCCGGCTTCCTGGGTGGTTGCTTCTGCAGTCGAAAGCGCCTACCAAAGCCGGACGGTGCCGCTGGGGCGTACTACACCGTCCCTGACTTCCCTGTTGGCGCCGTCATCGTGGTGAACGGACACAAGTTCGAGGTAGTGAACATGGACGAGCACACTGTGAACTACTTGGCGGGGAAGAACGAGCCAGTGATGAATGAGGAGCAGCTACAGCTGCTCATCTCCGCCTTCCGACTGTACCTGAGTACACGCTTCCACACCTGCAGGGACGCCTTTCTGGGGTTTGACCGCGACAAGGACGGGGTGGTGAGTGTGACGGAGTTTGTCAATCACCTGCAGGAGCTGCAGATCACGGAGCGCCGCGTGGACGGGCAGGCGCTCTTTGACCATCTCGCCCCGTTTCCAGAGACGGGCTACCTGACGATGGATGACCTTCTGCGGTGGATGTCTGAGACGGCGGCGGACAATGGCCAGCAGAAGCACGAGCCCATTGACGTCGATCAGCGCGCGGTTGTAAGGAAGGCGCTACGTCAGCTCTGCGAGAGGCTCGAGGCGCGGTGCCTCAACAGCCTGCAGATGTTTCGCCTTGCCTCGACGATGCCGCGGGCATACACGCAGCGCCGGGCGGACATCTACACCCTGACAAACCCGAATCGCGACACCTCGGTAACGCCGGTGCAGCTGCGCCGTTGCATTGAGGAAGTTCTGGGCGGCAACCCTGCGCCGCGGGAAATGGATGCACTGCTCGCGTTCTTCTTCCCAGGGTTACCGCCGGCGGAGTACCGCAACACCCGCGACGTGAGCCTCGAGCATGCCTTGGACCTCAAGGCGTTCCAGAAGAAGTACCACGAGATGAGTAAGTTGCTCATGCTGCCAGAGATGCAGCAGCAGCAACAGCAACTAAAACAACGACAGTCGCCGCCACCGGTGGGATGAGGCAACACAAAAACGATCTGTTTCCTTTACTTGAAACCAATGAAAGCATGAACAAAAAAAAGAAATACATATATATATATATACATATGTGTATATATATATATGTTGTATGTGAATGCATGAGCGACTGATGCACGCATTACCGGTGAGTGGGTCATGAGAGTAGTGCGTCCCCAATGTAGAGCTACAGCAGGCACCTAGATGTACATGACGAACAACAAGGAAGGCAAGATTGCGATCGAGCGGACACGCGCATGCGTGCAGCTGAGATGTGTTGCGTCCTATGGGCTGTCCCCCGCCTTTTCACCGCGAGGGGAGTGTGTCTTCTTTGCTGCTTTTCCTTCTTCTTGTCTCTGAGTTGCGAAGAGCACAACAACAGATTAAAGCAAAGCGGAAGACGTGCGGAGGCATACATCGACGGATACGGCAAGTGCGTTGTGTTCTTCAGAACTGAGGTGTTGGGGTACGGGCATGCAGCAGCCGCAGCGGGCAGTTGGCGCCATGCACAAGTTTATGATTCCCGCCGGCACGCCTGAGGAGGAGGCGCAGGGAGAGACGCGGAGCCCTTCTGCGTCTCTCGCGGACCAGCACCTGGCGTTGCACAAGCAGTTGGTGCGGATAAAGAGCGCCTTCTACTACGCCCCGGGTGAGTCCATGGCGGCGGTGCATCCGATGCAGGGAACTGTTTCCCCACGCCACGGCAAAGATATCCCGCCTCCGTGCATCGTTTCCGGGAACGGGAATCGTCCCCTCGCGGAGGCGGTGTCGATGCTGCTGGGACTCCCAACTCACCAAACCCTGGTGGGGCAGCACGCCAATGGCGAGGTGAACGTGCGCATTGATGAGAGTGTTCTTGGCGCCGATGTCTATATCATTCAAAGCACGACAGGAAATGAAGTGATTGACGTGAACACGGCTTTCATGGAGCTGCTTTTCCTAATTCGAAAGATGCGTCTGAGCAATGCCAGGCGAGTCACTGCGGTGATTCCGTACCTCGCCTACTCCCGGCAGGACAGCAAGCAAAGCGTACGCAGCACCGTGTCTTCCTCCGCCCTTGCGGAGATGTTGACACAGGCGGGCGCCGACCGCATCACGACACTGGATCTCCACTCTGGGCAGATTCAAGGCTTCTTTGAAAACACCCCACTCGACAACCTGCAGATGAACCCCGAGTTTGCAAAGTACCTGTGTAGCCAGTCTTGGTTTGACCCAGGCAACATGGCCATTGTTTCGGTTGGTTCCGGCGGCATAGCGCGGGCGCGAAGGCTGGCCGACATCCTCAACATTGATTGCATTGTAACCATCTTGAAGCGGTACAGCGCCTCCGGCGTCGAAACGTTGCAGCCCGTTGGTGATGTCAAGGGCCGCATCTGCGTTGTGCTGGGGGGCATATGCGACACGGGCCACATAATCGAGCGCGCGTGCGAGCTTCTCAGCGAAATGGGCGCAACGAAGATAACTGCTTGCTTTACCCACGGCATTTTGACCCCGCCGTGCGCCCAGCGCATCAACGACTGCGAGACCCTTAGTGAGATTGTTGTGTCCGACTCCATTCCGCAGGAGGAGCACCTTCGCCTGATTCCCAAGCTGAAGGTCCTCACCATCGCCCCCCTTCTCGCCACCGTCATCGACCTGCACACGCGCGACGAGGGGATCAGCTCTCTCTTTGACATGCCCCCCCTTCACTCGCGGGAAAAAAAGGTGTCCTGCGCGCCTGAGGCGCAGGAAGTCCACTGAGGCGGCTTCTCGCCTCAAAAAGTCGCGCGGGCGAGAGAGGCGACGAGTGAAAAAAAAAAAAAACAAGAAAGAAAGAACAAAAAAAGAGACGAAGAAAAAAAAAAAAGAAAGACGACTCTGGCGCGTATACAAACTAAAATGAAAAGCGACAACAACCACAACAGCAATATGTGTTGTTGATGGGGGGATTGCAATAACTGCTTACCCGCATTTATAAAAGTAACCCCGACTGTATTAGTCCTACGTAAAGCACTGTGTTCTTCTTGTGTTTGTGTTTTTGTTGTTGTTGTTGTTTTTTTTGTCCCCAAAATAGTTTAAAAATGACAAATCCACACACATACACACACAGAAAAAAAACAAATACACAAGCAAACGATTGACTTTTTTCCTTTCCGAGGTTTTTGTGGGCCTTTCCACAGCGGCGGAGCCGTGTCTCTTCATTTTCTTCCTCTTTTTTTTTCCTTTTTCTTTTCTTCTTTTTTGTCCTTCGTTTCTGGGGGGTTGCGGTGCCCTTGCCACTTGGGCCAAACCTGACACTCGTTGTCGTAGTGGCCCGGTGAGAGGGAAGAGGGGGGCTGCAATGTCCTCGGTGGTGACGCTGCGCGAGTTGGACACCCTTGAGCGGGAGGACCAGCCCCTGCTGGAGCGGTTTGAGCGCTGCCGCCACGACGTGGTGCGGGTGTCCGCAAGTTCCATTCTGCACGACTGCATCGCCGTGACGACAAAGGGCGGGTTTGTGGAGCTTATCAACATTGACACCGGCGCGTTTCGCCTTTTTCTCAGCCATTTGGGCGAGACGCCGCTAGAGTCACTGCTGCGGTGCTTCTCCCTCGTGCCGGCCCTCTATGCCGCGCACGGCAGACATCACCTGCTCTATTCTCTCGCATACTCAAATGAGTTGCTTCTGGCGGACATGGAACAAGGCACAGTGGAGGTCCTTGCGAGATTTCACAGTCGACCCAGTGTTGTTTTCTGCGACGGCGACTATATGGTATGTGGTGAGGGATGTGGACAGGTGGCGCTTTGGCGGGCTCCATGTGATGCGGCGGGGGCAACGTTGTTGTGGCGCCGGCCGGTATTCTCGGACACTGTCCTCCGCCTCTCTGTGCAGCGCGACTATGTCTTCTGCTCGTCGGCGGACTACTACTTCTATGTTCTGGCGCTGGAGTCGGGTGAAATTGTGGCTGCGCTGCCCCACGAGCCAGCGCCCGCGGTTGCACTTCAGCCCGCCGCCGCTTCGCAGGTGAGTTACGCCCTTACGGTGCTGTTCCTGCCCGAGGTTCTCTCTGTGTACTCTCCACCGCCACTTGTGGTGGAGGCTTCGACTGCCGCGACGCTCGCCAAACCTGCGTGGAGCTGTACCGCTGTGCTGCGCCTTGACGTGCGGATCAGCTGCGCGAGTTGCTGCGCGGAGCTTATGGCGCTGGGGACGGCCTCTGGTGTGGTGATTCTTCTGGAAATGGAGGCAGCATCCGGCGAGGTTGTGGAGCGCGTGCGCTTTGACGTTGGCTTTTCTGTCGTTGGCATTCAACTATTTACGAACGGGGAACTGGTGGTGGTGACGTCCGCAGGTGATGTGTGGAAGTGGGCCGTCCACGATCTTCTGCCGCGCGAGGGCGATGGGGTGGCGGAGGAGGAGGAAGAAGAAGAAGAGGCAGAGGCAGAAAACCTGTTTGTGCCGCAGCCGCACATGCAGCCACCTGACCCCAGGCGGACGCCGGCGTCTGTTGGCCGCGTGGGGATGAGTGATGGGGAGGAGATTGTGGTGGAGATGGGCGACGAGGCCTCCTCCACCGCCTCTGCGTCGCTGTCCGTGTCGTGTCACTCGGTGCGGCTGGAGAGCGGCGCGGCGGACGTAAGCAGCCAGGGGGCCGCCGCCTTGCCAGTGAGACCGAATGCCGGCACTGGCACGACGATCCCCTGCGGCCCCAGCAGCGGCGCTGGTGGCACGGATGCTGCCTGGGTGGCGCAGGGTAAGGCGGTGCAGGAGGACAATCTGGTGGCTGTGCATGCCGCGGGCCCGTTACAGTCGCTAGCGGCCACGGTTGGTGTCACCAATGACGTGAGGGACGACGACGTGGACAGCAGCGAGGGCGTTGGTGGTGGCAACGCTGGCAGAGGCTCTGAGCACTCATTCCAGCCCAGCAGCATTAGTATCGTGGCCGGCACAATTGGGGCTGCGGATACGCTTCGGAGTGTTAGCTTGGCCCCGCCGAACACGTGTCCCGAGGTGGGCCCACACTCCCCTTCGCATGTCTTGGAGCCCCCTACGACGTCCAACGCGGCTCAGGCTGCTCGTCGCGAGGAGGCGCAGCCGCAGCGCGAGGATGGAGTGATTGTCGCTGCCCCCGCCTCGAACGACGCTCCACTCCCGTCTGCCTCCGTGTCGTCCGCCTGCTCTCGCGCCCTGCAGAGCGTGCTGCGCAGGACCGAGTTGGGCCCGCCCGCAGTCATTACTGGGCTGCGTGCAGGCAAACGCATGGACCCGAGGAAGGCGCGCCACTTCGTTGAGAACAGCCACGCCGATGCGGCGCTGCCGCTGCCGGAGAGCCAGAGCTCAACGGTGCTGGTGAACCACCGGCAGGCCTTGGAGGAGGCGAGGTTCGACTACGCGGAGTACGCCAACGCGCATTCCTTCCAGGCGGAAGCGCTGAAGTACCGCTATCCCGTCAAGCTCCCTGTGCACGGGCTGCACGCGCAGGTGTTCGCCGCGGCAGAGCCCCGACTGCAGGACCGCCCCAACGAAAACGTGGAGAATGCGGAGGGTGACGATAAGCCCAGGAAGCAGCGACAGCAACAGGCCATCATAGATGATCTTATGAACGCCACCTTTCAGAACTTTACCCGGCGGAAGGACAAGGCACTTGAGGAGGAGCGTCGTCGCGGTGGCCCAGACATTCGGCAGCACTTGTGCGACAGCCTGTTGTTTGGCCCAGCGGATCCAAGCGGCACGGTGCTTTTTCAAGAGACCCGCGTACAGCCAGCCGTGCCCAACATGCTTTTTCTTCCCATGCCGCTGCCACCCACACCCTCGGTGCTGTGACAGGTGCAAAAGATATATATATATATATATATCCCGCTGTGTAGGTATATGTAACTAGATACTTGCACCGACATACACGTATTCCATAGAGGCGTCCCCTTTTCTTCCTTGCCTTGTCTGAGTGAAAGTGTGGGTCTGAACGCATGATGCTTTCCTCCCCCCACACACATACCCCTAAAATGCTAGTGTGGAGGGATAAGCAACGAAGAACAGAACACTGTACTATGACATCCTCTTTCCATCTTTTGTTTCTGTCCGGAGCTTTGTTGTTGTTGTTGTTGTTGTTGTTGGTCCTTTTTTTTTGTGAGCTCCTCACCGCTGCCCGTTCGCGGAACAGCAGCAAGGGGGAAGGGTGAAGGCCGGGACAACGAGGGTAGACGGACTGTACAGAGTGGGGCGAGGGAGCAAAAACCAACCACTAGCGAGCAAATGGCCGCGATGGGGGATGAGGCGCGGTCGCTCGTGGAGCTTGTGTTCCGGCAGCGCCACGAGGAGGTGCTGACATGCGAGAGCGTCGTCGTTATTGGGCGCGGGACGTCCAGCAAGGGGTCGAAGGCGCGTCTGCTGGCGCTCTGCCGCCCTTTCGCCTCCTCGTCGTCGGCGCCGTCGTCCATGTCGCAGACGACGCTGAACGTTGTGCGGGTGGAATCCGGGCGCGTGGCCAAGGTGAAGGAGGTGTTTGTCGTGGCACGCCTCGTGGACGTGAGCCACGACGGCAGCTTTGACGCGACCTTCAACTTTGGCGGAAGTGGCATGATCTCCGTCGCCTTTGAGTCGCACATTCAGCGCGAGATGTTCGTCGCGGCGGTGCACAAGGTGCAGCGGGACCTGCAGCCACACGTGACCACCGTCTCGCGGGACGTGCAGGTCTTGTTGACAGATGCGCTGGGCGCCGAGGTGGAGGCGGACGCTGCGGCGCGTGTGAAGAGTCTGCGGCGGGAGAAGCGCCGGGCCCTCACCGCCGAGGACGAGCGGCGGCTGCAGCAGTTTATTGGCCGGCACGGCTTTGACGACATCCGAAGCGCGGAGAAGCTGCTCTCAACGCGGCAGAAGGAGGCGGAGTTGTCGTCGGTGGAGGTGCTGCTGAAGTCCGTCGGCGCGTGGGAGGCGGTGCGCTCGCGCATCACGGCACTGGTGCTTGACGTGGAGGAGCTTGAGGGACGCATTGGGCAGTACTCGCGGCAAATACTCTCAAAGAAGGAACAACTGCAGCGCATTGAGCACCAGAGCAACACGCTGCAACGCAAACAGCGGAATCTGCGGAAGCTGCACGAACACCTTGAGGCGCTATGCAGCCAACTCAGCCTCCCGCCGCAGACGAGCACGCTGCTGGCGCGACTTCAAAGCACACGAGACGAGGACCTGGTGAGCTTCTTCGCGGAGGGTGACAATGCACAGGTGCTCTCGGTTGCGATGAAGCACATGCGTTCACTGCTGCAGAACAAAAAGCTTGGGACGGATTACCCCATCACAGCCGTGGCGGAGCGTCGCGCCTTTTTCATGGAGCAGCGTCGCATGATTGCTCGCTGCTCCAAGGCGTACATCCTGGCGACAATCAGCAAGTACGAGGCAGCGTACCTCGCCGACCGCACACGGTATAGCGGTAAGGGACGGCTCGTGTGGCGAATACACTCGGAGCTCATGACACAACTAGCAAGCATCCGTGACGTAATCACGGCGCTGGTGTACATTGACTTGGAGGGCTACATCGCCGTGCTCCGCCGATACCGGGTGAGCATGCAACGCATTTACGCCCTGGAAATGCACAAATTTTTCAAGTACGTGCGGTCCCATGTAAAAAAGGTCGGTCACCGCGGCCCGTTTCTTCTTGGTGTGCGGGATTCTCCCGATGACGCCCTCGCCATCCGCATGGAGACGACAGAAGCTGGAGAGACGCCGCGGCGAATGTGGGGCACGGGCAGCAGCGTGGCCTCAACCCCCGTCGCAAGTTTGTTACGCACCCCAAACGGTGTCGGCGGGGGAGGGAAGGGGGAAGAGGGGAAACTATCTGTCGACTTGCCCACGGCTCGCGACGCGGGTTTGCGGCTTTACGATGTGGCGGACATTCGTGCGGCTTCAGTCTCCGCTGCCCGCGCGTCTGCCCCATCCTTGGCCTCTGGATGGGCGGGCGCCTCCGACGACAGGCTGCGCCCCGATTTGGCGCTTGCCATGGTGCTTGAGACGACCTTTGGTGTTGTCCTGCAGGAGGAGGAGACACTGCAGCAGTGCTTCGGTGTTGTTGCGAGGGCCGCAGCGGCCGATGAGGCGGGTGACCTGCCGAGACCCTTCGACGAGGGCGCCCTGACGGCCTACGCGGAGGACGCCGCGAGGCTCTTGAACGACTCCCTGCTGGAGCTGTTTGGTGGCGACAAGCTGGTGCAGTTCCCCCCCGGCCCGGCGAGCGCCTCCGCTCGGCAGCAGGGCAGCGAGGCGGATTTGCTTAGCAGCAAGCTTTCCTTCGCCGAGGCAGACGACGACGGCAGCGGCGGAAACAGCGCCGCACAGGCGCAACCACCGTGCTACTTACTAAGGCAACTCGTGGGGCTTCTGGAGTTCTGCGGGGAGAAGTGTGATCGACTGTACGCCGTGCCGGTGATGGTCATGCTGCAGGCGTACCGCCGTGGGGGCACCCCCACCGCGGAAAGCGTCTTTTGTCAGATGCTACTTCGGGCGCTGGAGCGGGTGGTGGCGGCCACCATCTCACGGAGCATCGCGGAGCAAACCGCCTCCATTGCCGCCTGTCGCAGGCGCTACTTCGTGCACCCGGGCGGGATGCTGAGCTGCTTCACAAAGCTGCCGGCATTCGTGCAGCGCATGGAGGCGGTACACAACGCACTGCCGCCCGCCGTCTGCAACCGCGGGAAGTACGCGACGATTGCTTTGAGTTTTGTCGACCAGGCGTTTGAGGCCCTCGACTACACTACGAACTTTGGCGGCGCCGAGGCGCGCAGGGACGCGAAGCTCAGTTTTATAGAGACCATTGAAAAGCGGGCGGCGAAGTGGCTTGACGGGCTGGACAACAACTCTGTCAAGCGTGGTATCATTCAGCAGTACCGCCACCATGCCTTTTTCTGCGCCTTCTACGCTTCTCTGCCGGAGACCGCCTACGCCGTGGAGCTGCTGCGGGAGCGGTGTGCCTCCTCTCGGACGCTGCGGGACCACTACGAGGAGGTCTACCTCACACGCATCCTTCTTGTGAAGGACTTCCCTGAGTTCGGCACCTTTGCGCTTGTGGCCGAGGACCTTGCCCAGATCCATTCACGCGAGGAGCTGCGGCACCACAACGCGCTCTCCGTCGAGGCCGTCCGCCGCGTCCTGCATTGCCTGCCGCGAGAGGTGCGTGGCGGCATTCCGTCCAGCTCTCGCCGCATGAAAAAGCACTTCCTCCGCGATGCGACGGATCGAAAGGAAGAAAGCTCGTTTCATTGCACACTTCTGCAGCGTCTCTGGCAGCACTTCTCCACATTGCTCCTGCAGAAGATTGACTTCTTGGACGCGCTGCTTCGCTGGCCCATGTACGCCGGGATGGAAATGACCGTCACACGAGCCGAGGTGTCCTCCCTCCTACAGGCGGCTTGACACAATCCCCCCTCCCCACTGCTTCTTAATTCTTCATGTGGCTGACGCCTGCATGTCCGCTCCACCGAGTTTTCGCCGTGTCTGTGTGGTTTTTTTTGTACCAGTTACTCTTCTGTACGAACCCTTTGCATTCTTTGGTTGTCTGCTTCCTCTTCCCTCCCTCGCTGCATCCTTCTGTTTGTCGGAGGGAAACTGCTGCATGCATCTGTTTTTTTTTTCTTCTTGCTTTTGTTTTCATGAATATATATATATATATCTCCTTTTTTTTCCTCCTCTGCCCCTTCGCTCCCCTTTCCCTCCTTGAGTGCGGCCCCCGCCTCGCCAACTACGGTCTTTCCCACTTTAGGCTGCGTCGGTGCCGCCGTCCGCAGTTTGAAGTCTCCCTCTCTTTCTCCGTGTGTTGGGCGTTGTGGGCGTTGGGCACATGGATGGCGGCGGCGACGAGGCGCTGCGCCAGGAGCTGAACGGCGCCAACCGCCTCGCGGAGTTTCGCCTGAAGAAAGTCATTGAGCTGAAGGGCGAGGTGCTGCGCCTGCGCCGTCTGCTCCTGAGCGTGCGGGGCGGCAGCGAGGCCCTGCAGCGCCGCGGTTCCACGAAAAGACGCGATGGCTCCCTCCCCACGGCCACTGCGGCGGCTGCAATACAGCCGGGAGAAGCGGGATTCAAGCAGCAGCGGCGGCGGCGGGTGGCGTCTTCGCCGTCGCCGTGCCTTCCCGCCGCCTCCGCGCAAGTGGAGTCGCCCGGGCCGCGTGTGTCGTCCGCGCCGTTGCGCGCGGGGTTTGGGGGTGGCCGAGCCTCCGCCAGCGCCGCCCGGCGGCTGTGGCCCTCCGCGCCGCGGGGCGGGTCCCAGCGGCTGTCGTCGCCGTCGCTGTCCACGCAGCCCACCGCGGCCCGACCAAAGCTGACGACGCGCCCGTTCATCAAACTTCACACCGGTGTTGAGCTGCGCGGCCCGAAGACGTTCAAGCGTGTGCCGCCGCCATTGTCGCCGTCGCTTTCTGTGGCGGCGGCGTCCAACGCCACTTCGGCCGCGCTGGACGGAGTTTCTGCCGTCGGACTCACCCCGCCACCGTCCCCGTCGTCGCGCCTGTGCTCCTCCCTCGCCATTCGCCAAGAGCACGAGGGCGTTCGGGAGGCCCTCGCGATGCTGCGTGGCATTGTGCTGCGCGCCGACCGCAGCATGCTTTCAACCCTCACGACGCTGAGCAACCGCCGCAGCATTGAGCACGCCCTTCCCACCGCGCTGGCAGAGTTCAAGCAGTGCCTGTTGCGTGTTCACCCGTGCTTGGGTGGCAAGTTGCGTGAGGGCGAGGCGTGGCCCATTGCCGAGGACGAGAGGGATGCGTTGGAGGTAGTGGAGGCGCCCGGCATGGCGGCCGCACTGCGGGACCTTGTCGTCACGTACGACTACACAGCATGCGTCTACCAGCAGACGCTTCATCAGGAGGACGGCAGGATCGCCGTGAGACTCGCAAAGGCGATCCATGAGCTCCACGCCAACGTGTACGTGCTGCTCGCGCTGGCGCAGTGCCCCGCCGCGCTCCGTTAACGCTGACGCGCGGGGGGAGACTATAGACATTTAAAAAAAAACGAAAACAAAAATGGAACACAAAATAATACAAAAAAAAGTAACAAAAGCACCAAACACTGCAAGGTGGCGGTGGAGTTGACACGCAGCAGACCCCGCATTCCCTCCCCCGGCGTGTTTGTACGCATATGGATATATATGCATGCATAATGTATGCGTATACGCGCACTCTTTCTCATTTTATGTTTTACTTTCTTACGCAACTCGGGGTGCTGCCACGACGCGCCGGCAGAGGGCAGGTGCGAGCCGGCAGTCGTAGTGGTGAGAATTTAGTAGTGGGCGGGTAAACTGTTAGAAGGGGGTGCGAATGCGGCGGTGTTCGTTGCACCGCGCCGGCTTCCGGGTTCCGTCCGGTGAAGAGCTTGAGAGCCAGATCATCCTCAGCCGCTTCCGCAGAAATCGTGGCGACGGAAAAAGTCGCGGCTGGCTGCCGCGCGCCGTCACCGCCAGCCGTCTGCAGGCCTGGGTCGCGGTGGGCGGCATTCTGCTGGGCGCGGCCGTCTTCATTGGCCCGTGGCTCGTCGATGAGTACCGCGAGATGCTCGGGTACAAGTTCGTGCCGGTGTCGCCGTCCGCGATGCCGCACACCTCCCCGGCGTGGTGGGAGAACGAGTGGCGCAAGGGCAACCCGCTCTGGCGGGCTGGGGAGTCGACGGGCGAGTTTTACCGCGGCCCATTTGACTTCGTGCGGGCCGCGACCGGGCGGGACATGTACGACGGCGACGCCTTCAAGAAGGGGCGAGGGGCGGGGCGGCGGCCGCGCGCGCTCGTGCCGCTCTGCGGCGACTCGCCGATCGTGCCGGAGCTGGCGGGGCGCGGGTTCGAGGTGGACGCCGTGGACGCGTCGGAGACGGCGATGCGGGCCTGCGTGGAGCGCGCCGAGCGGGCCCTCCCGCACGACGCCTACGACCGAGTGCATCTGCACTGGCGCGACATATTCGCCCCGGAGCTCTGGACGGGCCCACTGCGGGGCGTGAAGTTTGACGTCATCTACGAGCGGCAGGCGATGACCTCGCTGAACTGCGAGCAGCGCGAGGACTACGCCTACCTGCTCAAGCAGGCACTCGCGGAGGACGGGGTGATGTACGTGGAGGGTGTCTTCCGCACCGGACGCGTGCGCGGCAACACGGTGCGTGGGCCCCCCTTCGCGCTGTCGCGGCGAGAGCTGCAGCATCTCTTCCCCGAAAGCGACGGCTTCATGGTGCGCTGCGAGGAAACGAACGACGCCATGACCAAGCTGAGCCGGGAAAACCGCATTCTGCAGCGGATACCGAAGGAGTTGTACGTTACACCGTTTCACTGCGCGGTGTTTCGGGCGAAGGCCGTCGATGCGGCGGCAGTGACGCCCCCATGAAGCGATGGTGCCCCCGTCGCCACAGGCGTCCTTTAGGACGCGGCTAGCGTCCACGCGTCACACACGCACACACACACACACACACACACATGGATGCACCCGCCATTCCCTGCTTGCCTGTGTGGCATTTCGCGGCATCTGTTGCTCGACCGCCCCATTGTCTTTGTTGCGCATTTTTCTTTACTACGTGTCTTTCCGTGACGGCGCAAGTAGAAGCGAAACACGACACCGTTAGGTTTAGGAGGATGCGTTGCGTACTGCGGCCTTGCCTGCAGCTTCAGCAGCAACGTGCCGCTGCCGCCGCCGCCGCCGCCGCCTCTGCCTTGCTCTTCGGCGTGCGCCATCAGGGCAACTCGCTGATTGGCACGATTCACGGCGGGGAGTTGTCGCTGCCGAGTGATCCGCAGGGCGGCTCGCAGCTTTCCGCGCGCAACATAGCGGTGGAGGCGCTGCAGATGAAAAAGCTGCATCAGGAGCGGGGCGGCAACCCGATGCTCGCGCAGCAGGCCCGCCGTGTGCTCTTCGCCACTTCCATCGCCGGCCAGAGCCTCGACGCCCGCTCCGTCGCGCTGCTGCTCAACACTGCCGTTTACTTTGGCATGGAGAGCGACGCGAAGCTCGTGCGGGAGTGCATCGACTACTGCCTGAAGAACGACAAACTCATCACCGTCGACGTGCTGCCGATCGTCGTGACCGCCTGCGCCACCCTCAAGTCGCGCGACGCGCGCGAGGTGATTGAGATGCAGGCGCAGAAGGCCGCCCGCAACGCGAAGTACCTGGACGCCAAGGGCGTCGCGAACATCATCAGCGCCTTCTCCAAAACCGGCATCAACCACGAGAAGCTCTTCGGCTTCCTGTCGAAGCGCGTGCAGACGCTCGCGCGTGTGGGGGAGTTTGAGGCGGCGCACCTCGTCATCATAGCGAACGCCTTCTCGCGGCTGCGGTACCGCGACAAGTTCCTCTTTGGCGCCATCGCCCGCCGCGCCATGTCGCTGCGGGAGCGCGTCACGGTGAACGAGCTCGTCCCGCTCATCGTCGCCTTCTCGAAGATTGGGCTGAAGGACCCGAAGCTGAGCAAGCGCTTCGCCACAAAGGCGATGGAGTACGTGGACCAGATGAACGCGGAGCAGGTGGCGAGCATGTTCATGGCCTTCGCCTACTTCGGCATCCGCTACGACCAGCTCTTTGGCGTCCTCACCAACCGCGCGGTGGAGCTCATCGACGAGTTCAACGCGCAGTACATCAGCACGACCCTCAACGCCTTCCAGCGCATCGGCATCAACAACCCGGAGCTCTTCGACAACCTCGCCGAGCGGGCCCTGGCGGTGGTGCAGGACCACGACGCCCGCGACATTTCCAAGACGGTCACAGCCCTCGCCCACTTTGGGCTCAAGGACGAGGAGCTGTTCAAGCGGCTCGCCTCACACGCCGCGAGCATCGCCGACCAGTTCGATGCCCTGGGGCTCGTGAACACCGCCCACGCCTTTGCGCGGACAAACTTTCTGCAGCAGGACATGGCGGTTGCCTTGTCCGAGCGCAGCGTCTACGTCTGCCGCCAAATTGACGCGGGGGAGGCGCGCCGGCTGCTGTGGTCGCTCGCAAAGTTTCAGGTGCGAGACCCGAAGATTTTGACGCCCGTTTTCAATCGCTGCCTTGCGCTGCACCAGGACTTCTTCTCCGACCCCACCGGCAGTGAGGAGATTGAGGAGATCTTTGACATCTACGGCCCCAACTTTTGCCCACCGCTCTACCAGCTGTACGTTTCCCGTGGGTCCACGCCGCAGATGTGAGACGCCGCCGTTGACGCGGCCCACACATCTGTCTTTGGCGCCCGGCGGCCGTTTTTCCCTGCATGTATGTGTGCAGTGGAGTGGGGAGAGAGAGAGTGGGGGGGAGGGGGGGGGGCGCAACACACACACGCACATCTCTAGCACTGTGCTGCTCGCTGTTGCACCTCCACGTGTCTTGTCGTGTGTGTTCACAGATGCCTTGATGGCCTCCCTGATTGGGGAAAGGCGACGGAAGCGTCGCGTTTTTCTTTTGCAAAAGAAGGGAGAATGGTCAAGGCGGGGGGGGGGGGAACGGAGCAAACGAGCAAACAAAAGAAGATTGTGGTGGAGTGGCAAACATCTCTCTTCTCGTCAGTCTCCGTCTCTCCCACTCACCCGTTGCTACGTGCAAACTTATACATATACACGTCAATAGTGCAACAAGGCAGGAAATGTTAAGTGGGTGGGGCGTAGGCGCGTCTGTGTCTATCGGTGTGTTCTGTGTGTCTGTGTGTGGGTATGTATGCGATGTTGTGGATTTTCCATCCATGCACACGCACATACACACACACAGAAACACGCACGCGAACGCATTCAGGAACCCATAAAAGTACACATTCACACAAGTGCGAACAGACGTGTCCACAAACACGCCGCCGTCCGTTATTACTTGTCAGCTGGTGTTATGGCTCCCGCGACGGGGTCTCCTTGGCGTGCTCTCATTAATCCACTATCTCTCTCTCTCTCTCTCTTCCTTTTTTTTTGCCTTGTTACTCTTCTTCCTTTCCCCACTTTCCCCTCACACACGTACGCACAGGTGCACTTGGCCACGGTCATCATGCTGAACAGGAAGAAGCACACTGTGGATGAGGAGGAGGCCGGCATGACGGTGCGTCAGCGCCTGCGGCAGAAGCGCGAGTTGGAGGAGAAGCGGAAGTTTGGGCTCGCACCGCTTGCCGTGGACGAGGTGTCGGGGAACGAGATCAGCCCGAATGTGCCGCAGCTCATCTCGCAGGCTCCGTGGTACTACGGCGCCTCCGGCCCCACGCTCGACCACCAGCGCCTGAAGTCCGCGGAGACGATGGACAGGCTTCAGGACAAGCACGACAAGGTCGTTGTGCTCGGAAAGGCAAAGGCGTACACTGCGGGGGCCTGTGGCAACTGCGGCTCCAGCACGCACAAGACAAGCGAGTGCTACAAGCCCCGTAAGAGGGTCGGCGCCAGGTTCAGCGGCAAGGTGTCGGCTGTCGATATGCAGGTTGAGCGGACGGAAAAAACCTACGCGCAGAAGCGTGAACGATACGCCATGGGTGCCGGCGTTGACCTGCTGCAGCAAGCCGCACAGGAGGAGGATAAGGGGGCGGAAGAGGCGCGGGCAGGTGGGAGGCACGAGGCCAACGGCGAGGCGGTGAAAAAGCACCCGCGTCTGCAGGACGTCTTTGCGACGCAGACGGCGGTGACAGGCGGCGGGGCGGAGATCAAAGAGTTGCCGAAGCACCTCCACAACCTCGACGACGACGGCGCGCTCTTCGACCCAAAGACGGGCTCCATGCGCGGGAACCCGAACGCGGCGGACCCAACCCGCACCTTCCAGGGCGACCTCCAGCGCTACCGCACGGGCGACTACTACACCTACCTGGATATGCAGCTGCGGTTTCTGAACGGTGAGTCAAAGTCCATCGTTGACTTTGAGCTGGATGAGCAGCTTCAGAGGCAGAAGCGACAAGGGCAGCAGCGGAAGGAGGAGGGTAACCGCAATGACAACGGCGCCAGCACGGAGGAGGAAACGGCGCGGGAGCGCTTGGTGCGATCGCTCTACGGCGACTCCGCCTTAGCCTCTGCGGAGAGTTCGCTACGCATGAAAAAGGCAATCGCCAGTGTGGCTGCTGCTGCTGCTGCTGCTGCGCCGTCGCCGGCGTCGTCCTCGTCGACGCCAATGGCGGTTCCCTTCCCCCGCACGCTTTCTGCGACTCGCAACGGCCACGCCTGCGTCTACGGCAGTTACTTTGACCGCGATGGGTTCCGATGGGGGTACAAGTGCTGCAAGCGCCTTGGAAAAGACGCAGCGGCATGTCAATCAACACCCAGAGAAATAGCAACAGCTGCGAAGGCAGAGGAGCAGAGTTTGGGCGGAGCATCGTGAGTATAAATGTGTGTTTTGATTCTTTTCCCTCTGCTTGTGTGTTTGTCTTCTGTATTGTGGAGGTTCTTACTGCGGCACAGGGTGCCGTGTGTGAGGCCGCTGCTGCGCCTGCCACACGGTTCCCGTAATTGGACCGATGCCCCGTTCCTCTACGCATGGAGTGTGGAGGGATGCCGGCGTCTCTGGCTGTGCGCTTATGTTGCTTCTCCGCGTTCTTGCTCTCCTCTCTTCCCCTCCCCCTTTATATCCCTCTTTTCCGTCGTCGTCGCCGGCGTAGCTGCCTCGCCGCTGAGGAGAGATTGAACGAGTACATTGGGAAGCAAGCGCAAGACCCCCCCCCCCACCGACGCGAGCAGTAGCGCAATCCCTATAGGCGCTTGCGCACAGCCGTCGGGGTGGGCAGAAGCGAGGAGAAAAGAAATAGGAACAGCGCAAAAACAAAACAAAAACAGAAAAAAAAAGCGATACACCGGAATAGAACAAAAAAAAAGTGCTGAGCGAGACAAGTAGGCGGCGGGAGGGAAAGAGAAGAAGAGGAGGTGATGTATGTGTACTTCAGCAAACGTGTTGCGGTGCCGGCAAGCACCGTTGTGACTTCTATCGCGTGGAATGAGGAGCAGGGCTGGCTGGCGTGCGGCGGCAAGGGCGGGCTGCTGAAGGTGCTGAAGATTGACAACAGCGCGGGGGCTAAGGGGGCTCTTTCGATGAATCAAACGCTCGAGGGGCACTCGGCGGACGTGCGGATTGTGGCGTGGAACCACCGGTACCGCAAGCTCACCTCCAGCGATGAGGGCGGGCAGATCATCGTGTGGACGCTGCACAAGGGCATGTGGATGGAGGAGATGATCAACAACCGCAGAAAAAGCACCGTGTCGGACATTTCCTGGAATACGGAAGGCACGAAGGTCTGCATCATCTACGCGGACGGCGCCGTCATCGTCGGCGGCGCGGACGGCGCCCGGATTTGGGGACGCGAGATCAAACATGAACTCGTGAAGGTCGCGTGGAGCCCAGACGACCGCTACATCCTCTTTGGCACCAAAACCGGAGAGATCCTTGTGAACGACAGCGACGGTGGCCACGCGGTGTGCCGACTGCGGGTTTCCTGCGTCGAGGGTGAAGCGGCGCTCACCGGCTTGTCCTGGCACCCCGCGTGGGCGGAGAGCCCGGAGCCGCTCGCCACGCTTGCCGTCTGCTACGCGAACGGCAAGATGCAGCTGATGCACGACGTCAGCGACAACCGCCCCTACATCATCGACAACGGCATCCCTGTCAGCAGCATCGCCTGGAACCCGCAGGGGACGATCTTCGTCGTCTGCGGCGTGACCTCGACGGCGGCCATGTTGGGTGAGGCGGCGGCGACCTCCTCGCCGTCCGCGCATACGCCCTCGATGGTGGTGGCGCAATTCTTCAACACGGACGGGATTCACCTGCGCACGCTGCGCGTTTCTGGGCAGCACTGCGGCGGGGTCACGTGGGAGGGCGACGGCCTTCGCGTCTGTGTTGCGATTGACGCCGCGCTGTACTTTGCGAACGTGCGACCCGCGTACAACTACACATACTTCGCCAAGACCGTGGTGTTCGCCTTCCACCGGCCCGACCGTGTAGAGCAGGGGGTCATGTTTTGGAACACGCGCAGCAACGAGCGCGTCATCCGCTACTTCCGTGGGCTCTTTTACATTGACTCCTGCAAGGACGCCTGCGTGATCGTCAACTCCTCTGGCGACGGGCGCCACCGCGTCGTACAACTCCTGAACGCCATCGGCAGCCCTTTGGAGACCCGCATGCTTGAAATGGAACCGCTTGTCTGCGGCATGAACTCTGCGCACATAGTGCTTGCCGACGAGGAGAACATTTACGTCTGGCAGTTCCGCGACCCAGGCGTCGCTCTGGACTTGCTTGACCCCATCTCTGTTCAGGCGAGCCGCCACGACACGCGCGAGCGTGTGGTACATGTGGATGACATTGTTCGCCCTGACACCCCGCCCTCGCTGATTGGCCACACGGCCGTCACGAATGATCTTGTCTGCTCGCTCTGCCTCAGCGAGGACTTGCTTTTCGTCGCCCGTGAGTCGGGGCTGCTGCAGCTGTACAGCTTTGCCCCACTGCAGCTTGTGGGCAAAATGACTTTGCCCTTCCGCGTGCAGTCCATGGCGGCCAACTCGAATTCCACCCGACTCTCAGTGTGTGATGTGAGTGGCACCATGACGCTTCTCCACATAGATCCCGCGAAGCTCTCGCTGGTGCCTAAAAAAATCTCCCCGCAGCCAAACTTTGAGCGCAAGGATGTGTGGAACATGCGCTGGTCGAAGGACGACCCGGAGCTTCTTGTTGTGATGGAGAAGTCCCGCATGTACATATTTCGCGGCACGGAGGCGGAGGAGCCCGTCCAGTCCTGCGCCTACGTCTGCAAGTTCAAGTCCTTCAAGGTGCGTGTGCTGCAGCTGGACGAGATCATGCAAGACCCGGAGAGGCCCCGCAAGGAGCACGTCGTCGACTTTGAGACGCGCGAGTTGCGGGAGGCGCGGGAGGCGCTGGAAACGATGTCGATAAAGGAGGCCTACATGTACGTGGAGGGCCACCCACACCCGAAGCTGTGGGCACTGCTCGCCGAACACGCCTTGGCACAGCTGGACTTTGACCACGCGGAGATGGCGGTCGTCCGGTGCGGGGACTACCCGGCCATCCAGTTCGTGAAGCGCGTGAAAAAGCTCGATGACCCGCAGAAGCAGCGGGCGGAGATCCACACCTACTACGGCCGCTTCGACGAGGCGGAGAGAATCTACAAGGAGATTGACCGCAAGGACCTCGTGCTTGACCTCCGCTACCGCCTGGGGGACTGGTTCCGTGTTGTGCAGCTTGTCCAGGAGGGCGGCGGGGATGAGTCGCACATGCGGCAGGCGTGGGAAAACATTGGCGACTACTACGCCGACCGACAGAAGTGGACGAAGGCCTCTCAGTACTACACACAGTGTCGACAGCTGCACAAACTCGCCCACATTCTCTTCCTGCTGGAGGACTACGACCTCCTCGCCCAACTTATCCCAAGCGCGGAGCACGACAAGGGGCTGCTTCTCAAGATTGGCGAGATGCTGCTTGCCGTCGGCCTCGGGGAGGAGGCATCGCGTGCCTTCCTCGCCGCAGGCGAGGCGCGGTTGGCGGTTGCCGGGTGTGTGCAGCTGCACCAGTGGGATAGCGCCGTGGCGATTGCGGAGGCGCACAAGCTCAAGGATATTTTGCCGCAGCTTGCGCGTCACACGAAGAGCCTTGTTGAGAGTGAGCGGCTTCCAGAGGCGATTGAGTTGTACCGCAAGGCGGGCCGCCACGACGAGGCAGCGCGACTGCTGGCGCGCCTCGGGCAACGGGCCGCCGCCACAGACCCGCTACGGGCCAAAAAGTTTTATGTGCTCTCTGCACTAGAGATAGAGAAGCACCGCAGGAAGAAAGTGACGCTGAGCAGCGACGGCACGGCTGCCGTGGATGCGCTGCTGAGTGAGGAGCGAGCAGCGACGTCAGAGCGGGTGTTGGACGCGGCGTGGCGCGGCGCCGAGGCGTTTCACTTCTTCCTGCTCTGCCAGCAGCACATCCTGCACCGCAACCTGCCCTACGCCCTGAATGTGGCAATGCGGCTGATGGAGTACGACGACCTCATCAGTCCGGTGGACAGCTACAGCCTCATTGCTCTCACGGCGTACCTGGCAAAGAACTTCAGCATATGTAGTAAAGCGTTTACGCGCCTGGAGGCGGCGGAGCAGATGGATGCGCAGAAGCAAAATGAGCAGGATGGGGGTGGCCCCGCGCTGGCCGGCCAGCTGCAGCTGATTGACATGACGATGGACCTGGATGTCTCCAGCAAGAGCTTCGCAGCCCAGCGGAGCAGCGCCAACGTCGCCGGACAGGCGGCCGCAGCCTCCACAGGGATGAGTGGCACGACGACGTCGATGCAGCTGACCAACCCCGCGAAGGGAGTGGTGCTCGCGACGCAGTTTACCTATCCGACTGTGAGTCTGAAGGAGCCACGCCGTCGCTTTGCCGACCTGGCGGTGAAAATATTTACGAAGTATAAGCCGGAGGACAACTCGGCGGATCGTGTGAAGTGCCCCAAGTGTGACGCCTTCAACAAGGAGTGGGCCTCCACGTGTGCACGCTGCCAGCATCCGTTTGGGATTTGCATCTTCACCGGCCGCTGCATCACAACAGAGGACTTCTGGCAGTGTGGGGTGTGCCGCCACCGCATCATTGACGTGGAGGGTGACCGGTTCCGCAACTGCCCTCTGTGCCACACATCGATGAAGCGTCGGGCCCGTGACTAGAGCCGGCAGGAGCGGCGCAACCCCACGCCCTCCGTGTGGCGCATGTATTCTCCATGCTACACTCGCAGCCCCCCGCCGCCGGCATAGATGCCCCGCCGCGCCGCCTGGGTGAGGGGTGAATGCGGGCCGCTCCAGCGCCCAGTGACAGTTCCCTCGCCCAGGAAGAGGATGGAGCGACAAAGAGAGAAGAAAAAAAAAACATCACTTTTTCAAACACAAATGCGGCTCAATTTTTGACTCCTGGCAGGCCGTCACTTCAAACATTTTTTTTATTGTTGTTCTTGTTTTTGTTGTTATTGCTTTCTTTTGTTTTTTGTTTTTTCTTTCCCCCCCCCCTCTCTCGTTTTATCCTGGGCTGCTTTGACAGTGCACGCAGGCTGCCGTAGGCATCAGAGTGGGTGGTTTCTTTGGGCCCTCACCGTGGCACCGGCGGCACGGCAACAGTAAGAGTCAGTAGAAAGGGCAACACGGGAGGGGAGAGGCTAACCGGCGGGGGTGTACGCCATGCTGCGCCGAACTTCACGTCGCTTTGTAAGCGCCAAGCAATTCTTTGGAACCGAAGGGCAGCCAATAGAGCCATATACCGCCAAGTCGCTCTTCCTGTTCAGCTTCATCGCCTCCATCGCGTTCCTGTCGGTGTTTAGTGTGAAGGAAACCAAGAAGGCCGGCCCACTTGAGCTGCCGGACGAGCTGGAGGCAGAAAAACGCCGTAAGAGTGACCCACGCCGCCCGCCGTGGCCGCTGCTGCACCAACGCGTCGTCCTTCTGCGCGAGGGGAAGGCGCCGCACGATGATCTGCCCCTCTTATGGGAGCAGACACGGCACTATTACCCCGCTGACTGGCTTGTGCCGCTCGAGATCACGCAGGTGCTGAAGTACACAAGTGGGGCCTACCTGCAAAACTACGTCGCGGACCCCGATCAGCTTCGCAAGGAGGTTTTAATGCAATTGCTCAACGTCAAGTATGGACGTGTGAAGGACCCCAACGGCGGACGCATTAACCGTGACGTGGAGGAAATTATTTCCATGGCAATAGAAGATCTGGAAGGCATGGACCTTAGCCCCTCCGCGGAAGCGGCGCTGGTGCCTACGCACACGTGAGGTAATTTGAACGGTCTCGGCGAGCGCAAAGGGCTGGAAAAGGGCATACAATGTAAATCCGTTTTCCCCCCCCCCTTTTTTTTTCCGATTTTGTTGTTGTTGTTTTTTGCGGCTATCGTGTAGGTGTGACTGAGGTGGTAGATGAGGGACAAACATGAAGGTGCTGCGAGGGAGGGGGGAGAAGGAACTCGTCGGGCAGGAGAAGCAACGCCACGCAAGAGATCCTCTGGCCTCTGCTGATGCTTCCCCTCCGCACAGGTGGACCGAGAAGGCGGAATCTGTTGTGTGCCATTTATTATGGCACCATTGTTTGTTTGCTTGTTTACTTCTCCGTTTTTCTCGTCCTTCTTTGTGTGCGTGTGTTACCTTCACGCTGCAAGGTGTGAGGGGCCCGAAATAGGCATGCCGGAGGCGCCTGGGGACCTCGTTCTTCTTCCACGTGCCTTGGCGCGTGCCTTTCGCTGCCTGCGGAATGTGCCCATTGTGCACTTTGTGGAGGTCGCCAAGGTCAACCGCCGTGGAAAGCGTCAGCAGCGTTTTCTTGTCATCACCCCCACCCACCTCTTCTCCTGCGTGGAGAATGGCGTGATCCAGCGCTGCGTGCCGACGAGGAGCGTGGCGGAGGTGCACGTGTGGCGCGGTGCGGCGCCGCAAGTTGGGCTGAAGATCCCGTCCGAGTACGACATGCTCTTCTTCATGAACTCGGCCGCCGATGTGGCGGGCGTCGTGGCGGCGCTGCAGCCCCTCTCCCGTGAGGGTGCGGGCGGCGGTGGCGGCAGTGACGCGCTTTGCCTAGTGGAGGCGGCAGAGGCGCTGAGCGGCGCGGCGTATGCCCTGGAGCGGCCAAAGGGCCTTGCGCGGGGGATCTCCCACGCGTTGGACTGGTCGGTGGGGGCTGTCGGGGAGGTGCCCGCCGCGGGGATGCGCGACGGCGTGCTGCGGCCGTTTGTCGCCCCCAGCGCGAGGGGCATTTTCCTGCACGCCCCCACGACCGCCGCGGCACCGTCGTCGCCCTCGTCAGCGGCCGCCAGGGGCGTGGCCTCGTCGTCCGGGGGGGAGACCGCCCAATCGAGCGCGTCGCAAGCCACGCGGCGCCTCAGCAACGACTACAGCGCCGAAGACGCGGCAGACACCCCGGTCGCCGCCGCCTCTCCGCCCGTGTCCCCCCGCCCTCCCCCGCCCGAACCCGCGGCGGTGGAGGTGGGGCCGAGGCCGCAACCGGCAGCCACGTCGGCGATGTCCAATGCCGCCAACACCGACAACGGCCACGGCGGCGGCGGCGGCGGCGGCACTGCCGCTGCTGCGCCGGCAGGGGAGCAGGCGCTGCGGGAAGCGCGGCGTCGGGTGCTGGCGGAGAGGGAACAGTGGTGCCTGCTGCTCGCCGCGGAGCGACGCAACACGTACCGTCTGCGACAGGCTATATCCGACTTGCGTGGACAAGTGCTTGCACTCTCTTCTCAGAACCTCGCCATGCGCACCGAGTTGCTCAACCAACGTACTACTTGACATCCAAAAAAAAAAAACTGGTCCAAGTAGTAGTAGTAGTAGCAGCAGCAGCAGCCACCACCAAGAACGGAGTCGGGGGAGGGTTGCTGTTGGTGGTGGTGGGACTGGGACTGGGTGTTTATCGTTATTTGGGAACCGCTTTTCTACCGTGCGGGCGGAGTCGCTTCCCGTGTGTCTAGTGGTCTTATTGACGTGTATTCTCTCCTATGACTGCTTTTTTTATGGCCTTCCCCGCTTCTAGTGGACGGTGCGAAGCATACCTCGTTCCCCAGAGGAAGGATAAGCATGCCCCCAAAGAAAGCCGCCGCCGCCGTCAAGAAGGCCGTTCCAGCCAAGGGTGCTTCTGCTGCTAAGAAAGCACCCGCGAGCCAGAAGGCTTCGGCAGCCAAGAAGAGTGCTGCTCCCGCCGTCAAGAAGGCCGTTCCAGCCAAGGGTGCTTCTG